>NW_027496337.1:0-197102 GCF_021521415.1 Bidens hawaiensis
ATAATAAAATTAATACTTTAATATTATTATAATCTCCATACTAAACTGGGCTGTTTATTTAGTCTGGGTATGGCTGTCACGCCCAGAACACGTCAATAGGCTTAGATTGTGACTTTTTTCATTGTCTAATGTTGAAAATCGAACTTGGATCAGTTTCACCGTTTCACCCACTGGGCCAAGTTGATTGTTTACGCGTTTAGAAAACAGGTTTGATCACATGAACTTGGATAAACGTTTCAGTTGATAAAATAATTAAATTTATAAAGAAAAATCACAGATTAGATGTCTGGATTCGCTATGAAACTCATTTATGTTTATTCAGTTTGGTTTGGAGAAAAATGCGCACAGTTTATCCAAATTGTTCGGATTTCTAACAAAAAGTTTAGTTTTACTCAATTAATCCAAAATATGATTTTTGATAACTCTTGGTGTTCTGATATTCTAACAGATTTGTTAATCGCAAACCTATCTGTTTTTATCAAAATTGAATTTATTTAACTTTCAAATTAGCACAACTAGTTATCCGTTTATTGTTAAATTAAGAAAACTTAAAAACTCACTAATAAAAATATGCAGGTTTTTATAAAAATATTTATGAAATTATTTACTTATTTAATAAATTATAAAAATTTATTTTATATGTTGTTTTTAACCGGTAAATTTTCTGTTTATACCAAACGATTTCCGAAAAATCCAATAAATTTCTTGAGTGACCCAAACGGCTTCCAAAATACCCTGTAAAATTTTCAGAACATAACAATTTGGCCAAGATACCGTTATGGGCCAAAAACGACCATAAAAACTCGAATAACCACAAATCCAGAAAACATAGCTAGTTTTGTGCAAATTATCCCAAATTTTATATGTAATCATATTATGCCATACCTAAGTTTTTCACAAAATTTCATAATTTTTCAAGTAGTTTAAGTATTATTTTCCCAAATAAACGTCCCTAAACAGAAATAAAATCGCCAAATATTCTCGGATGGTCGAAAAATTACCAAATTTGGAAAGGGACTTACTCATAAGTCCCTGATATCCCTGCAAAATTTGACAAGCTAACAAGTACATCACAATCTAATCCAAAACATCCCCTAAACAAGTATTTCTGCAATACCTTTACGGTTTTCAACTGTTTCAACTCTTTTCCTCACTTTTCCAGGTTCTTTTACTTCTAGTTAATGTAACTACAGGTCCTATATCACAAAACCAAGTGTGTATCATCAAGAGATTATTCTTGAAACATAGGGTTTCGGTTAGGGTTTTAAGCCGAACTTACAAGCCGTAAAAACGCGATTTAAATCCTCTAATCCGTGTTTATGGCAAAAAAAATATGATTCTTAACCATATGTAGGATCAAAACATGTTTTTGGATTATTTTTAGGGTTTTTGCATGGTTAGATGTTATTTTTGATAATAAAGATGCAATATTTATGCTAAAACCATGTTTAAACTTATATGATCAAAAAGTGGTTCTTACCTTAGGGTTTGGCTAGAACTTTTGGAGAAGCAAGGTATCTGATGTGTGAGGTCTGAATGAGTGTGAAAAGGTTGCTAAGTATCTCAAGTTTTTAACTTATATGTAAAGAAAAACAAGGAGGGGTGGGGGGTTTCCATGCCATGCCGCCGCCAGTATGGGGGCTCCCTTGGGCGCCACTTTTGTTCATTTGTCTCATTTTCCACGCCCGAGCGTGAAATCCCAAGTCCAAATTTATTTTGGGTTCGGTTTTGGCAAGAAACATATATCGGGTACGACAACAAGCGCGAAAACTAGTGTTTTTCAGCCAATTTCTTGTAAATTTTGAAAAACATGCCACTTTTTTGTAAAAATCCAAAATATTTTCACAGGTCGCTTAAAACATCCCAAATAATTGTTTTGTAAGTCTTTTTCGGCTTAACATATAATACAATGCTTATTTTAGAACTATCTTTCGCGTTTAAATTCATAGCGGGTAGTTAAACGAGTATGTTTTTGTTTAACTGGTTTGCCATTACACTAAGGCCATACCATCAATATGTTAGCTTATAATATATGTATATCAGTTATAGATACCCCCCCCCAGATATCCAGGTCACAACCAGACTCGTTTGGTTATTTGTTTGTTCATTACGCAATAAACGGTTAATGGTTATTCGATAAATAAATGTTAAGGCATAAATGGTTTTGTGACGAATGTCACACTTAATCTGAATCCGGTGATTAAACGATACCTCGACATATTTCTTTGAAAAATTCACTAATCCCATTGGATCCGTAAAATTTATCACATCCCAAACTCCATCTCTGTTCAAAACAATTACTGTCTCACCACTATTGCTATCATAATACCACCACCAAAAATAGACATGAAAGTCTTGCTCCATGGGATACAGAGGAATAATCTTCAATGTGTCAGGTTTCTTGTATCTCCATATCATTAAATACTCTTCGTTTCTAGATCAATCTTTCTTTTCGATTCGTGTAGAACGGTCTCTGTGGAGTCCAACTTTTAAAATTACATTTAGACTGTCTTTTATAAACTCACAGATTTCTTTCACTGGACCTTTCTTCGGACAATAAATTAACTCTTTCTGTATGATGTCCATGTCGTCCATCCATGGTAATCACTTTAACTCACACAAACTATTAAAGTATTTGTACCCTAAACGTCCTTCTCACCGCAATCTTTCTAATCTTTGACAAGTAAGTAATACTCACAACCTTTCCTAACTTTACCCCCTTTGGCTTTTAATAATACTTGAGAGATCTCAAGTATATACATTTAGGCTCCACCTTTTGTCGTTCAAACCAGTCAATTTGTCTTGACTCGTAACCTCCTCTTCTTCAACTAATTTGCCTTTATCAGTCGAAATAGGATTTCCCTGACTATCAAATTCTTGGCTAATCATCTCGATCTCCACATCAAAGTTTTTGTCAAATTCAAGAAATTCCTGATTCTTATTAACATAAGCCGCCGGTTCCTTTTCCAACACCTATTCAAGAACTTGTTCACCAACGAATATCATATTTTAACTGCTCAGATTTTCCTAATCTTGCTCAAAATCAAAAACAAACTCCTCCTCCATAACTTCCAGAAGTTTAGCAATATCAGCTCTGGTCATCTCAATCTCTCCCTCCTCTAATTCTACACCAGTAAATGAAAACAATACAGGAGGTTTAGATGAAATAGGTTCAACTTCTAACACTTCCTGCTCATCAACATTACCACCTTTTGTAGTCTCCCCCTAAGTTTGTTCTCCAGTACTAGATTGTTTTACAAGTAAACTATGAACACTAACATCAGTTCCCGAACCAATCTTAATTCCAATTCCTCCACCAGCGCTAGGATCATCAGGCATATCATCATCGAAATCATCATGTGTAGGAAAATCACAAAATCTACTTTCTCCTCATCATCTTCATCATCCTGATCCTCCACCTGATCTACATTGTTAGCCACTGGCTCTAAAACATGTTCAACCACTTGTTCTACAACTTGTTGCACGACAACTGGATCAACAACTACTGTATCACAAGCCTCAGACACAACAACGGATGAGGTAGCAGCCTCTTGAACAATCGGCAGGTCAGAAGATATAAAAATTGTATCATCCACCTTGCCTTTCCCCTTAACATCAACTTGATCCTGATCATACTAAATTTTAAAATCAACTTCTTCCACTGATGCATTCCACCATAGATTCTTTAAAATAAATCATCAGTCTATTTATTTTCAACTTACTGCTTTAAATTCAAACCCAATCTTTCTTTCAAGAATCATAAAGTACTTCATATGCTGATCAAGTAGATCGGCTTGCTGCTTTCTTCTCAATTCTCCATGCGCAATGATTTTCTTCTGTTCAGCATTTTCACATCTCAAATGCTCATTCTCCACAGTAAGACTATCTATGCGTATAACCTGCTCGGTAACAACTCCTTTCAAAGTATCAAACACTTTAAATGTAGGAAAGTCACCAAAACATTCAGCATCCAAAGATGGTAAACTTCCAAAATCTAGATTTTTCTATGGAGTTTTCTTCGATGATGCTTGTCTTGGTTCAGATGGTGTTGGTATAGCCTGGACAACTGGAGTTTTCAACACATTATCGTCACGTGCTAGGTCTACCACTGGTTCACCAACAATAAACTAAGGGTTTCTAAGAGTAAAAAAAACTCAGTCTGTTCAGTATCATCTTGTAACATCCCGAAATTTCTAAGGTAATATTAGTTATATTACTTATTAATAGATGGAAAGTTTACTCGGGTTATCAGGAAATAAATAATATAATAGGAGTTGGTATGGGTCGGGCTAGTGTTGGGTAATGGATGTGGGTTGTGGACTTGGGTTAATTGAGATGGGTTAAATGAGAATGGGATTTTAGGGATATAAATACCCCCAAAATCCCAAAATATCTCATTTCTCACCAACTCCCCAACACACACTCCATACACACTCAAAACACACACATTCTAACCGATCAAGATTCGAAGCCGAGACCCGAGATTTGTTGATAGATCTGAGTTGGTAAGGTAAGAACTAATCCCGCAAAGCTAATATTACTGAAAATGGTTAGGATTTGACGGGTTAACCGGACCCGAAACCTTACTGCCCAAATCGGACCCCTAAAACGTCGATTTTAGGCCGATTTGATGGTTGGGATTTGTAGGCGCCGATCATACGATTCCGTGGGTACCAAAATCGAGTTATTTGGCTAAGAAACGAAGGAGTTATGGGCAAACAGATCTGCAGCGCGACAACTTCGCCTTCATCTGGGCAACTTCGCCTTCAAGCGATGAACTTCGCCTGCAAGCTAAGTTCGCCTGATGAACTTCGCCTGCAAGCCAAGTTCGCCTGATGATAAGTTCGCCTGAAGCCAAGTTCGCCTGATGGCAACTTCGCTGAAAAGCTAAGTTCGCCTAAATGGTAACTTCGCCTAAAAGCCAAGTTCGCCTGAGGTTTAACTTCGCCTAAAAGCCAAGTTCGCCTAAGGTTTAACTTCGCCTAAAAGCCAAGTTCGCCTGAGGTTTAACTTCGCCTAAAAGCCAAGTTCGCCTGAGGTTTAACTTCGCCTAAAAGCCAAGTTCGCCTAAGGTTTAAACTTCGCCTGAAGCCAAGTTCGCCTAAGGTTTAACTTCGCCTAAAGTGAAGTTCGCTTAGAAAATAAATTAAAAACCTAATGGGAAATGTGTTAAGACAGTTAATGGAAATAAAATTTTTCCAAGCTGACCTGGCAGCTCGACCCCAGCCAGGGGCTCTGCCCCTTGGACCCTGCTAGGGGCTGCCGCCCCTAGACCCCGCTGCCAGGGGCGCTGCCCCCGGACCCCCGTTCGTTGTGGGTCATATAAAGATAGAAATACATTATGAGAGGTGATAGTTAATTGATACGTGTAACTTGTTCAGTCAGCCGAGCCCAGTTAAGAGAAGGGATTTACAGCTATCAGAAACAGAAGCAGAGTTCAGGTGAGTTTCTAGCCCCATTTATGTGTTATGTTTTCGGGGCTGTGTGCATACTCGATATGTTTGTTAATACGCTTATCCTAAGAGATAAGTGTATGCCTTATGTGAATGATGTGATATATAGGAATGATTGCTTGATGGTACGTGAACGATCTTCGGATATTGCACGTACTGTCAGGTTGTAACACTATGTGTAAGGTAAGTATGATATGTATGTTTATGTGTATGAACATGATAGAGATAATAGAAGAAAGAAATGATAATGTATGGTTACGAAAAGGGTACCGAGCCCTACTAATACTCGAGGTATGATGTATGGTTGTATGGTGACGAAGAGGGAATCGAACCCTTCTAATATTCGAAAACAAGGGACCAGACCCTTATAATATCTGTGATGTTAGGGACCAGACCCTTATAATATCTGTGATGTTAGGGACCAGACCCTTATAATATCTGTGACGTTAGGGACCAGACCCTTATAATATCTGTGATGTTAGGGACCAGACCCTTATAATATCTGTGATGTTAGGGACCAGACCCTTATAATATCTGTGATGTTAGGGACCAGACCCTTATAATATCTGTGATGTTAGGGACCAGACCCTTATAATATCTGTGATGTTGGGGACCAGACCCTAATAATATCTGTGATGTTAGGGACCAGACCCTTATAATATCTGTGATGTTAGGGACCAGACCCTTATAATATCTGTGATGTTAGGGACCAGACCCTTATAATATCTGTGAGGTTATAGGACGAAAGGCTCTTTAAAACGTATGAATATATGAATGTATAGAAGTATGAAAGATTAAAAGTATGAATACATGAATGTATAGAAGTATGAAAGAATAAAAGCATGAATACATGAATGTATAGAAGTATGAAAGAATAAAAGCATGAATACATGAATGTATAGAAGTATGAAAGAATAAAAGTATGAATACATGAATGTATAGAAGTATGAATGAATAAAAGTATGAATATATGAATGTATAGAAGTATGAAAGAATAAAAGTATGAATACATGAATGTATAGAAGTATGAAAGAATAAAAGCATGAATACATGAATGCATAGAAGTATGAATGAATAAAAGTATGAATATATGAATGTATAAAAGTATGAAGGTAAGAAAGTATGAAATGCAAGAATGTATTGTATGATTATGTGATTAACTAGAACTCACTCAGCGTAGCTGACTTTTAGTATGCACGCAGGTGAGCTGATTATAGAGTTAGCATGAGGATGGCACATGGCATGGATTGAACGGCTGGCATCTGAAGAAAGAAGTAAAGATGTTTTAAATATAAAGTTTTGGTGTTATGGTATCAAGGAAAAGATTTAATGTTTTGTAACAAATGATTGACGTTTTATATTCCGCGAAAAGTTTTAATAAACTCTGATTTGAAGAACTGTGTTTATGAGTAAATCCGACACGACAGTAGGGTTACCGGTAACGGGGCCTTACAAGTTGGTATCAGAGCATAAGTTCGAGAGATTTAAGCATCCTACATGCTTAGACTCGAACAGAAAATGGGATTTAAGTAAGAAAGGAAAGAAGATGCCAGTTCAAGAGTGCCATGTGTCGCTCAAGCAAGATCAGTAAAGGTAAAGTGTACGATTAAATGATATATGTTAATGAGAATGAAAAGATATGTGAACGATAGGGATAGGAATAATTGCTTGTTTGATTTGACTAATTGCTTAAGTAGAACCAGCACAAATAGACTCATAAAGGGAAGTGTATAGGACACGGAAAGCAACGTGATCAGCTAGTCACAGCTGGCCACTGTTATTACCTGTTAGCCTTGCTATCCTTGTACTAAATAGTTCCTTGAGTGATGATGTTTGTGTTTTCCATTTAAGAATACTAATGGCTGGAGCAAGAAGGTTTGTTGGAAAGGGAGGTCACACTGGACGTCCTCTTGGATTACGCGTTGTCCGAAAACCTTCTGAAGAACTAGTTACTACCTCGAGAAAGGAGAAAAGTGAAACTTTGCAAGGACCAAGCAGCGATGAAGGATATCAGCTGGATCCTGCTGTTCGATTTGCCATTTCCTACGCTGTAGCTGCTACAGAGAAGAAATTTCGTACTGACAGGTCTGCTGAAAACCATGCAAGGGCCACTTTGAAGGCAGGAAAGGACAGTGAGAGTGGTGATGATGAAAAGGGAGGAGCGAAATGAACCAAAAGATCTGTAGATGTCGTGGAGTATGCTGGGAAAAAGATACCAAGGGTCGCGGGAAGGGAAACGTGCAAAGTGTGCGGGAAGATGCACCTAGGTGAATGCAAGGCTGGTCCAAATCAGTGCTACCGATGTGGGAAGAAGGGACACATAACTCGTGATTGCACCGAGGACCAGAAATGTTATAAGTGTGGTAAGTCGGGTCACTTTGCTAGGGATTGTGGGGAAACAAGAACGGTGGGGGGAGAGAAGGAAAAGAAATGGGCTACCTCTACTAAGCGGTCTGGCGTGATGGTGACAACAACTGATGAGAGGAAGGCCAAGGGTGGGAACAAGGATACATGTGAGACATGTGGGCGAGTGCACCAGGGAGAATGCAAGACTGGGACAGACAGGTGCTATCGGTGTGGAAAGAGTGGGCATTATTCTCGAGAATGCCCTGATCGTCCAAAGTGCTTCAAATGCGGGGAAGCTGACCACATGGCTAGGGATTGCAAGGAATCAGGGGCGGGAGAGTGCAGAAAGGGATTAGGTGTTTGTTACAGGTGTGGAAGAGCAGGACATTCCTCTTGGGAATGTAATGATTACCATAGGTGTCACAACTGTGGAGGACGTGGGCACCTAGCAAGGGATTGCAAGACGCCAAAGGGAGAACAGGAAGGAGGAAAGAGTGCCTGAGGTTTAACAGATTCCTCCGCATGCTTGGAAAAGATCATTCAAGAAGGCTAGCTACTAGCCATGACTTTATTTTATGTTATGTTTGACTTATTAATGACTATGCGTGTTATTTTATGTTGAAGTTTAGACTGGTGTTTATTAATTATGATACGAATTGTCTAAATGCATGTTAGTCTTGATAAATTATTGTGTTGTGATAGAGTGTTGACTTAGGTTTTAGCAATAGTATGATATAAGACATAGCATCTTGAAGATCAAAATGAGACTTGGCACATCGAGGGCTTCATGGACAAGCTACCTTAAATAGCTAAAACACATGACCACCATTCGATGACTGCAAAGTCGGAAGTAGGAAGGGTAACTCAGAGAACGAAGGTGATTCAATAAAGCGTGTAGATATAAGAAGCTTTCCTTTTATAGGGAATAAGTTAGGTTTCGGGGACGAAACCTCTTTAAGGAGGGAAGACTTGTAACATCCCGAAATTTCTAAGGTAATATTAGTTATATTACTTATTAATAGATGGAAAGTTTACTCGGGTTATCAGGAAATAAATAATATAATAGGAGTTGGTATGGGTCGGGCTAGTGTTGGGTAATGGATGTGGGTTGTGGACTTGGGTTAATTGAGATGGGTTAAATGAGAATGGGATTTTAGGGATATAAATACCCCCAAAATCCCAAAATATCTCATTTCTCACCAACTCCCCAACACACACTCCATACACACTCAAAACACACTCATTCTAACCGATCAAGATTCGAAGCCGAGACCCGAGATTTGTTGATAGATCTGAGTTGGTAAGGTAAGAACTAATCCCGCAAAGCTAATATTACTGAAAATGGTTAGGATTTGACGGGTTAACCGGACCCGAAACCTTACTGCCCAAATCGGACCCCTAAAACGTCGATTTTAGGCCGATTTGATGGTTGGGATTTGTAGGCGCCGATCATACGATTCCGTGGGTACCAAAATCGAGTTATTTGGCTAAGAAACGAAGGAGTTATGGGCAAACAGATCTGCAGCGCGACAACTTCGCCTTCATCTGGGCAACTTCGCCTTCAAGCGATGAACTTCGCCTGCAAGCTAAGTTCGCCTGATGAACTTCGCCTGCAAGCCAAGTTCGCCTGATGATAAGTTCGCCTGAAGCCAAGTTCGCCTGATGGCAACTTCGTTGAAAAGCTAAGTTCGCCTAAATGGTAACTTCGCCTAAAAGCCAAGTTCGCCTGAGGTTTAACTTCGCCTAAAAGCCAAGTTCGCCTAAGGTTTAACTTCGCCTAAAAGCCAAGTTCGCCTGAGGTTTAACTTCGCCTAAAAGCCAAGTTCGCCTGAGGTTTAACTTCGCCTAAAAGCCAAGTTCGCCTAAGGTTTAAACTTCGCCTGAAGCCAAGTTCGCCTAAGGTTTAACTTCGCCTAAAGTGAAGTTCGCTTAGAAAATAAATTAAAAACCTAATGGGAAATGTGTTAAGACAGTTAATGGAAATAAAATTTTTCCAAGCTGACCTGGCAGCTCGACCCCAGCCAGGGGCTCTGCCCCTTGGACCCTGCTAGGGGCTGCCGCCCCTAGACCCCGCTGCCAGGGGCGCTGCCCCCGGACCCCCGTTCGTTGTGGGTCATATAAAGATAGAAATACATTATGAGAGGTGATAGTTAATTGATACGTGTAACTTGTTCAGTCAGCCGAGCCCAGTTAAGAGAAGGGATTTACAGCTATCAGAAACAGAAGCAGAGTTCAGGTGAGTTTCTAGCCCCATTTATGTGTTATGTTTTCGGGGCTGTGTGCATACTCGATATGTTTGTTAATACGCTTATCCTAAGAGATAAGTGTATGCCTTATGTGAATGATGTGATATATAGGAATGATTGCTTGATGGTACGTGAACGATCTTCGGATATTGCACGTACTGTCAGGTTGTAACACTATGTGTAAGGTAAGTATGATATGTATGTTTATGTGTATGAACATGATAGAGATAATAGAAGAAAGAAATGATAATGTATGGTTACGAAAAGGGTACCGAGCCCTACTAATACTCGAGGTATGATGTATGGTTGTATGGTGACGAAGAGGGAATCGAACCCTTCTAATATTCGAAAACAAGGGACCAGACCCTTATAATATCTGTGATGTTAGGGACCAGACCCTTATAATATCTGTGATGTTAGGGACCAGACCCTTATAATATCTGTGACGTTAGGGACCAGACCCTTATAATATCTGTGATGTTAGGGACCAGACCCTTATAATATCTGTGATGTTAGGGACCAGACCCTTATAATATCTGTGATGTTAGGGACCAGACCCTTATAATATCTGTGATGTTAGGGACCAGACCCTTATAATATCTGTGATGTTGGGGACCAGACCCTTATAATATCTGTGATGTTAGGGACCAGACCCTTATAATATCTGTGATGTTAGGGACCAGACCCTTATAATATCTGTGATGTTAGGGACCAGACCCTTATAATATCTGTGAGGTTATAGGGCGAAAGGCTCTTTAAAACGTATGAATATATGAATGTATAGAAGTATGAAAGAATAAAAGTATGAATACATGAATGTATAGAAGTATGAAAGAATAAAAGCATGAATACATGAATGTATAGAAGTATGAAAGAATAAAAGCATGAATACATGAATGTATAGAAGTATGAAAGAATAAAAGTATGAATACATGAATGTATAGAAGTATGAATGAATAAAAGTATGAATATATGAATGTATAGAAGTATGAAAGAATAAAAGTATGAATACATGAATGTATAGAAGTATGAAAGAATAAAAGCATGAATACATGAATGCATAGAAGTATGAATGAATAAAAGTATGAATATATGAATGTATAAAAGTATGAAGGTAAGAAAGTATGAAATGCAAGAATGTATTGTATGATTATGTGATTAACTAGAACTCACTCAGCGTAGCTGACTTTTAGTATGCACGCAGGTGAGCTGATTATAGAGTTAGCATGAGGATGGCACATGGCATGGATTGAACGGCTGGCATCTGAAGAAAGAAGTAAAGATGTTTTAAATATAAAGTTTTGGTGTTATGGTATCAAGGAAAAGATTTAATGTTTTGTAACAAATGATTGACGTTTTATATTCCGCGAAAAGTTTTAATAAACTCTGATTTGAAGAACTGTGTTTATGAGTAAATCCGACACGACAGTAGGGTTACCGGTAACGGGGCCTTACACATCTGGTTCTTCTCTAAGCTTCAATAACAAAGATTTTGTCCGTTTAGACTTTCCTCTTCACCCGAATAGTCTTTTTCTTTGTGATAGGCTTTTCCACAACATCAGGTACATAAGACTCGTTAGTATCATGAGTAGGCTTCCTCTTTTTTGTTGGCTTCTTCTCTAAGATTTCCCTCGGATTCAATAATGCTTGACGTCGAGACTCAGAATACGATTCACTTGTCTCATCATCCTTCATAGAAGTCGCAGAGTATACTACCTTTTCTTGTGTACACTAGGTAACAACCTCCTTCTTAACGACCTTTCGTTTCTTCTTTTTAGGCCTAGGAGTCTCATCATCTGTATTAGACTCAATCTTGATAATCCGTTTGCTTCCACCAACAGGTTTAAAACCAACCATAATCCTCTCCTCAGCCTCTCTATCAGAATCACTCCCATCCTTTCGTAATTTACTATCCGAATGAGCATAAATATACCATTTATAGCGAATTACAGGAGAACATAAATATATACCAATTATATCTTAGTTCTAATTCTAATTGTTCTCTGATCGTCTGCTTATCAATTGCACCTACATCATGTCGTCCAATCACGAGATGTTGATGCTTTGTGAGAATGATGAAGATGATAAAAAAGATAACAAAGGTTTGATTAAGAAGATGAGAATTCGAGGATTTACATAGAAAGGACGAGAATTAATATTTCAAGATCATATCTTGATTGGTATCTCCTGATATGCATGATTAATGTGATTGAAGATCATATCTTGATTGGTATCTCCTGATATGCATGATTAATGTGATTGAGCCTATCATGTAATATATCAGGAGAAACATATTACGGATCGGATACAATGATGGTGATCCTTTGAAAATTTTGATCGTCATCTATATCTATTATCTATTACTATATATAATGGATATAAGAGAAAGAGATAGGAGATGTTGAATTTTTAAGAGTTTTACTACATACCATGCACAATGTACAACATAAGTAATGCACTTGTTACCGCCAAAAGCACATAAGTAACCCGTTTAACTTTTCAGAATTATTCAGTATATCCTCACCGTCCAAATACCACTCCCTAATCAACGGCTTAGCATTCGGAGGATTGGATCCTCGTCACTCACCAGCAACCAATCAGCACACTCTCCAACAACCTACATAAACAAACCAACCTCCTTGCAATAAGAATGGCACCAAAGCTTGTTTCGTCTTCCAAAAAAAATTTTACACGTTCTCTTCTTGGGCCGGAAAAAATAGAAACCCTAAATCCTCCTCAACTCTCATGCCTACACCCATTTGTCTTGGATCATATACGCAATTAATTAGCCCGATCTAGGTTTTGCCCTGAAAACATGTGTGTGTGCGTTTGTTGGTTGACAGAAAGATTGACCGTAGCTTCCGTCTCCATCATGGTTGGACGGAGTACATAGGCAGTCAAGTTAGCCCTATGTATCTATTACTATATATAATGGATATAAGAGAGATAGATAGGAGATGTTGAATTTTTAAGAGTTTTACTACATACCATGCACAATGTATTACATAAGTAATGCACTTGTTACCGTCAAAAGCACATAAGTAACCCGTTTAACTTTTCAGAATTATTCAGTCTATCCTCACCGTCCAAATATCACTCCCTAATCAACGGCCTAGCATTCGGAGGATTGGATTCTTGTCACTCACCAGCAACCAATCAGCACACTCTCCAGCAACCTACATAAACAAACCAGCCCCCTTACTATAAGAATGGCACCAAAGCTTGTTTCGTCTTCCAAAAAATTTTACACGTTCTCTTCTTGGGCCGGAAAAATTAGAAACCCTAAATCCTCCTTAACTCCCATGCCTACACCCATTTGTCTGGGATCATATACGCAATTAATTAATCCGATCTAGGTTTTTCCCTGAAAAAATGATTGTGTGTGTGTGTGTGTGTTGGTCGACGGAAAGATTGACCGTAGCTTCCGTCTCCATCATGGTTGGACGGAGTACATGGGCAGTCAAGTTAGCCCTATGTAGCTCGGTTTCAGAAAAAAGCCAGGCTGTTTAGTGGCTAGACCGGTTAAACGGTTTTCCTCGTTGGATCGGATGACTGTCTTGAACGAGATCTGAGCGTAATCGACCATGTAAAACACCATATTTGAAGAATCACAATTGACATGAGTACATGAAAAAGGTTGGTTGAAGGTGAAGGAAGAAGAGATATACTACAAAAAATTTGGCCTATAGCAACCTTTATTTTACAAAAAAAGCTGCATTAGGTGAAGTTGCATTAGACATAATGCAACCCTTTTATCAGATAAAGCAACTGTTTCTTTCAAATGCAACGCATTTGAAAGAAACAGTTGCTTTATCTGATAAAAGGGTTGCATTATGTCTAATGCAACTTCACCTAATGCAACTTTTTTTTGTACAATAAAGATTGCCTTAGACCAGTTTTTTAGTAGATGGGTGGTTAAAAGAAAACTAAAACTATGAATCCAAAGGGAAAAATTAAATGAAAATAAGAGTAGATGTAATTCAGAATCTAGGAACATGGGAAAGTTGTCATTCACCATTTACTTTTACAAATTTTTTTTTACTGGTTATCTAAATCAATTTTATATTATTATAGTTTACCTTTTGTTTTTATTTACTATTGTTTATAGGTGTAGACAGATCAAGTGTATGGTTATAATTTAGTTTTTATTTTATGTTGTTGAAATTAGTAATTTAATTTTATATTTTGTATATTAATAAAATTTGAATTTAGTTGTCTGTCGTTCTGGTTTTGGGTCGTAAATATGATTTTATGGGAAATTTAAATCTAACATCATTAATATCAATTTTTATTGTTTTCAAGAGAAACTTAGAATAATTTTAAAAACTTATAATAGGGTGTATCTTTTTAGTTTGAAACTTATTTTCTACCATCTTTGACATGATATGGCTAATTTTGATTTTGAACTCTCAATAACATGTTATGACTAATTTTGATTTTAACTTGCAAAGATTTACATATATGGATAATTTATATCATTAATATTTAGACATATTTTAAAAATGTATCCAGCCTTTGCTTTTGTAATAAAGTTACTCTATTTTTCTTAAGTTTATAGTTGAACTGTAAATGTAGCATGTCAAATGTCGTGAACTCTACACCTGTTTCAATAATCAGGACGGTCTTGAAAATTTTTAAAAATTTAAATGTAACAATAAATGTAAATGTAGCACATCAAATGTCGTATACTATACACCAAACCTGTTACGATAAATCAGGACGGTCTTGAAAATCTTTAAAAATTTTGAACCGAATACGAGAAAAAATTTGACCGTTTAGTAAGAAAAGGCTTTTTTGGTGGACTTAGACATTTAAATTGTTAAACGGCGTTATTACCTATTGGGGTATGATTTGTGTTGTGCAAAAAAAATTTTTATTAAAATGGGCTCAAATGAATTGGTTAATTGGATTTAAACATTAAAAATACATTATTGTTTACTAGCTAGATCACCTGATGATGCCTACATGTTACATTTTATTCATTGTTTTCAATTTTTTTGTGTGTGTGTGGTGTGTGTGTGGGGGGGGGGGGGGGGGGCGGGGTATGACAATTCAAATTTATCATATTCATTCAATGTACACTTGGTGCACCACCCTATATAAAGTCATATTCTTTGGTTAATACCATTCACTCGAATTGTTTACAAATGACTTGAATCCAGATTATTTTTGTACTTCACTCTTAGTTAATGGTTACATTTTTGAATTTCAACACTCTTATTATCAATAATAACTACCTGAGCTACTATAAAGTAGGGGTGTTAAACGAGTTGTGTTTGTGGGTTGGTAGGCATGAATCTAAAATCATTTAAGTCATTATATATCGAGGCTTCGATCAAATGGTAATTGGTACCTACATTCACTCGGTTTGATTTAGATTTGAGGGTTCCAATCAAGACTTCAATAGGTATGTTTTTTAGTTTGATTACTTCGATATTGATTTTGGTTTTTGAGTTTTGCGTTTTTATGTTACTGAAATTAGTTTGCAGGTGTCATTTTAGGTAAATATTTCTCTGCGTAGCAAACTGACATAAAACCCCAAAAGTTTTGTCTTTCTGGATGTCTGTTAAACATTCTCTTTACATTTTAGGGTTCATGTAACATGCCTTACTTCTAATTAATAGGCCTCTGATCTAATTTTTATAAGGTTTTTGAATAGCGAGAATTGTTTGGTCTGTGAAATTGTGGTTTAATTGGATATCTGCCGGACCTTTTCTATTGTGTCATTGTAGCTAATTTATTGGTATTGAATTTCTGTTTTTTTTTTTTGTTCTCATCTTGAGTTCTAGACCTTCATTTCAATAAGTTTTTAGTTGATTACATGCTTAATTTGAGTAATTTGAAAGTGGACTTTGTATGCACATGTAAGTAGTTGATTTGAACTGCAAAGTAACCATCATTGTTTCATTTTATTAGGTATGTTATGTAGAAGTGAGTTTTTAATTTAATTTCAATTAAATGTTTCTGATTTGTTAACTTTCTGTTTGTCACTAGAGAGATTCAAGAAGGTTCAAGTGAAAGCATCATGTGATGTCCATAATGGGTATCAACGAAGATGAATTTTTGACATAATTTAATGTAAGACACCTTTCAAATCTAACACGTTTATTTGTGTTTGGTAAATTGTTATTTAATCATGTTTTATTGCCATTAACTTGTGTGTTTACATTATCTTGTTATTTTTTAAGTGCTGATAATCCAGAAGAAATTGTCGCCGAAATGCATCAAACAAGCAAAAGAAGTTATTGCTCTAGATGGCAAGGATGAGAGTTCAAGGGGTAAGATTTATTCTATGATATGCGTGTCAATCTTAAACATACAATTTATCATCACTAACTTTTTTTATTTGATTAAGGTAACCTTGTATTTATAGGGTTTATGAGGGAGTATTGTTGTAAAGGAATTTAAATTTCTAGAATCGTGGCCATCTCCGACCAGATTTGAACCCCAATCGGCGTGTACACAACTCACTTTTTGCATTAAGAAAGGGCGATTCTGATGAGAAAGTGGACTAATCGTCTAATCCGGCTCGTTATTCAAGGTTGAGGACTGTTTCAAAAAAGGGCTAGAAATAACGATTACTCAGCGTTGTGGATCGTCAATTCAGGTTCCAAGTTCGATTTTGATAATGTTCGAATGAGAAATTAATTTCAATTTTTATTGAGAGTTCGATTTTGATACGATTACATGGTGTTATTTTGAGAAATTGATTTCAATTTTGAACAGATTGTGTTTCAACTTTCAATTTCTTCATCTTCCTGTTGTAAGAGATATCATATGCAAACTTCAACTTTTTTATGATTTGCACCGTTGATAGCTTGCTTTTTTACTTCAGAGCATATGCAAGCCTTACAAAAAATCAGCAGATCGAGTGGAACAGCTGGTATATGCACTTGCGTTATCTTACTGCGTTCATTTATTGCCCATAATTTTTCAATTTTTGTACAATTTTTTAGATTTTATCTTAGTATAAACTGGTGGGGCAGCTTCAGATCAAATCGGTGAACCTGTTTAGGTTGGTGAACCTGTTTAGGTTGTGTTCGCGAACTGACGTGTTTGCAGGGTGACCTGTTAAACTGTTTATTTTATTTTATATATTTTTAAATATTTTTAATGTAGAAAGTTAAGTTTGTTTCGTATCTTAAGCCAAAACATAAAACTAAAAAGAGAAATTGATCTTAGATTTTATTATTTTATAATCAAAATGTAATTGTTTTATTTTTATTGCAAAAATTAATTTTCAAGTAATAATATGTGGAAAAAAAAACTTTTGGGTCAAACGTGTCGTGTTCGGATTCACATGCTCGGGTTTGGGTTGTGTTCGGTTTTGTGGCAGGTTGAACCCTGAACAAATGAGGTACACTTTCTTTAAAAAAAAACTTTTAATTATATAAGCAAATAAAGTCAACTATGTTTTTTTTTTAGTTCAGTTTGTTGGAGACAAAGTTGCATATGCTTTTTCTCAAGGTTTGATGGTGATTGAACAAGAAACTGGAACCACCATGGATGTTTCAAACCAAGGCAATGGCTGGTATGTATGTAATCATTTTTTTAAGTGTGACAAGATTTCAAGCTAGATGATGTAGTTTTGGCTTATGAGCCACTTTGGGCTATATAACATACATACAGACCTGAACATATATTTCTACACATAGATGCATGTGTATGCGTATAAACATCTACACAAACTTGAACATCCAATGGGTGTGGTTAGGTTTTGTTTTTTCTGGTTTTGCTCTTTGGGATTGATTTGTTTTTCGAAAATTTACATAACTTTGAAAAATAAATTTATAAAGCCAAAATTCAATAAGAGAATTCGTTTTTTCGGGTATGGTTTGTTTTTACAATTATATTTATTTTTGCTACATGCAAAATCAAAACCTAACAAAAAATTTGACTTGAGAACATAGAATAGTAAACCATCTGTCTTGTGCATATATTTGCTATCGCACTTTGATCTTAGTCGATGGTCAAACAGATGGCGTTGTGCAAGACATTAACAATATTTTATATATATATATATATATATATATATTATTTTGCGTCAATTTTTTTATGCTCAAAATAGTTCGGCCAATTTGACTTGGGATTGCTTATTTTCACCAACTTATAACTTATTAACTTTTTGAAAAGTAATAAGGCGTTTGGGATTGCTTATATTATGAGAGGAAAAGCTTTTAAGTTACAATGTTGTGACTTATTAACTTAATGAAAAGTTATAAGGAGGTAAAATAAGGAATCCCAAACACCCCCTAAACTAACTACTGCATATGTGTTTTTGTTTCAAATTTTTGGTTGTTTTCTATCCTTATGCTTTTATTCATTGCAATAATTTTAGTAGAGGGGGATAAGGTTTAATTTCATGTCATCATTTGTCTTTTTAGAAGTACGAAATGTTATAGTATCATATCTACTCATTCTATAGTAAACTTTTTTGAATTGCATACAACTCCTATTTGTATTGTATTGTGGTACATGTATTGTGGAGCCTCACAGATTTTAGATACAGCCATACAACTTGAAAGTTCAAAATGACTTTAATCTTGAAAAGGGTATTTCGATAATTGGGTATTATGGCAAAAATATAAAGTACCATGAGAAGCAAATAACTTTTATTGTCACTAATAATTTTTTGTTCTTTTGTGAAAATCTGCAATATAGAATAATTTTGGGTAAGTTTGACTTTTTGGGTCAAAACTTGATCATCTCTTAGTCAGCAGGTATTTACACTGTAGGTTGAAATTAGGTGCTGATCATATAAGCTGAAACCGATCCTAAACCGGTCAGACCCTACCTAAACCTGTCAACTCGATTTCAAACCGGCTAAAATCCTATTTTAAACCACTTAAGTCCAATCCTTTCAGTTTTGCAAAGGATCCACCAGAATGTACATTTTATTCCATTCACGTCGCTTTTTGGTTTGTTTAAATACATTAGGTATGACATGCGCTTGTACTGAATTATTATTTTTGTATATACGTTAGTAGTTAATTTAAAAGGCGCTTATCACTAATATGCTCGTGCCTACTTAATAAGCTAGATTGAATTAAATTGCAATATTTAAGCATCTCCATTGTTTGTATGATTAGATTCAAATAGTATTCCTTGCAGTTAAAAGTTTGGAAATAGAGGAACATAATAAAAAAATGCAGGTGACATGTGGTTTGCAAGTTCAGCTTAGCTACTCTTTGGGCATGTGGGTACTTAGTTATGAGAGTTTTAAATGACTAAATAAGTTTGCATATGTTATGCATTACTTTAATCATGATTTGAACTTGCTATGTATTATGTTAAACTTATATTGTGTTTGGTTAAACTTGATATACATTGTGGATTAAGTTAATTCTTTATAGACTTATTTTGTACTAGGTTGATATGAGTTTATAAACCTTTTTTTTATAATGAAGCCAACACTAGCTAGCTTGGTTTAATACTAACCCGAGTTCGAGCTCAAATTATCATCTCGGTTTCAAAACTTACCAAGCTTGCCCTAGCTTGGCAGTCAGCTTGTGAACACTCATATATGAGAAAATTAGTAAAAACAAATCCATTTGTGAAGTGTCGTCGCCGCTGCATCGCGCGGGTTTCTACTGGTATGATATAATGTATACTAGGTTAGAACCCGTGTGATACACGGATACGGGTTGGTAACAAAAATTAAACTAACATTTCAATTCACAAATTTTATAGCTTAGATAATAAGATACATAATGGGGATCATAAGATAGAAACAAATAAACAATTATACAACCAAAAAATTTACACACTTTTTCCAACAACACAAATCTATCTTGACCAACAATATAATTTGACTCATTTGTTGCAAGAATCTGCTGCCATCTGCTGCTTTTATTGCAACTCGTTGACCAAAAGATTTGACCCGCACCACAAATTTCTAGTGTTGCTGTTTGTCCTCACGTCCAACATCTCTTATGATTTCCCTACATTAATTGTCCAATTTGCCCCTTGGCTTCTTACCATTTTCTCTCCTTCGCAGACCCGATTGTCTGCCCCATGTTGCAGAGTTAAAAAACAAAAAAAAAAACCATATCCGGCTTTATATAGTCAACTGAAACAGCTTTTCGGCTAATCTGATAAATCCTATAGCACTACAACTATATAATATTACAAATTTACAACTATTTAGTATTAATATATAATCCAATGATAAGTTGAAATTTTGGTCTGTGTTTTGAGACTTTAGACGATTAGACACAAGTTTAGCAAACATCAGCGTTCACTAATAAATTGAAGTGCTTATTTTCTTATAAAATGAGATGTTTGTCCCACATAGCAGGCAACGGTTCAGAGAGCACCCTTACAAAAGAAGAGGCCCGTCTTCATTTCTCAGCCCATTAGCTAAAATTGGAAAAGTTTGGAGTCAAATAATATTAGTATTATTCTTTTTACGAATTATTCCGGTTAAACTAAAGTAACCAAACACAAAAACCGACCCATGTGTTGTTAACAAAAAACCGATGGTCGAATTATCAGAAAGTACTGATATGTTAATACAAACTCATAACTGAAAACTTTGATTTTGGTTTTGGCGGGGGCTCAAAACTGAAACGAACAACCCTGTGCACAGGACATTAGCATCAGATTTGTGAGAAAAGGAATTTTAGCACATTAATAAGTTTACCATTTTGGCCTGTCAAAATAAACAGCAAAAGACATGCTACGAAAAACATGTTCTAAACAAAACCATCTATTGAACGCATACTGAAATATACCAAGAAATAGTTGTTTGTAAGAAAACATAATATTTTTTTGAAAGACACTTAATCAGCAATTTTTTTTTTGAAAACATAATATTACTTGTTTAATGTTATGGTACAAAAAATTGCATGTAATTCTAATGCATTTTTGAGCTGCAAGTTTACTACAACTTTTGTTATTTTTTTTTTATTACGTTATAAAATATGTAGTCTTCACAACTTTACAAAATGTTATATTAAAGTTTAGGATGGTAAAATACAAACATAACTACTTTTTCTTTTATTTTTTTTTAATCTTTTTGCAGAAAGATAGGAATGTCACATAGTGATATGGCAAAAACATCACATCTTTATATTTAATGCTTCCTACGATATTTTTAAATCATTCACCTGAAGTTGAGAACTTCAATTTCACCTAAATAGCAAAATAAAAAACAAATTAATCAAAGCAATGAAATTAAAAACCTCAGACCCCGTCGGTTACGAAGAAATAATATTTCAAAACAAATCAAAGTTCTCAACTAAGCTTCTCAAATTAAATGATAACAAAACATATAGGAAAATACTTAGTTTGTGTGTGCGTACCTTCTCCTTCAGTGATTGATTTCAATAGTCTTATCCATCCACCTGCTCCACACCACCATGCAAGAATATTATAAAATCATTAATCCAATCGATATAACACGGATGTAGATTGATCAGTCCTAATTATTAAGTTGAATGAAGAAGCTGTAAACAAACATGCAGAGAAAGTAAATCAAAGTGCGGAACTGATATGAATCAAACATCTTAACGAACTAATTTTTCATCGATCAAACTCATAAACCTATAGATTATTATCAAATATAAGAGAAAACATATTATAAAATCGAATAAAGGATGGATTATGTTACATAAATCGACAAAAATATAGATTTAGGGTTTCAATCAAGGTTACAATCAAAGTAAAGATTGGCAGATTAGATGATATAAGATAATTAGACACATATATTCACATAATTTTATATATATTATGTGATCGATAAGCCCACCGGCGTCGAGACCAGATATGGCCGCGAAATCGGCTCAATGCAGCGTCATCAAATAGATTTGATGGAAGGGAGATAAATTAGAAATTAAAGAATCCAACTTCTTCTATCTATTCGCCATCAAATCAATTTCAAGCTTTTCGACTACAACTGTAAATAAAATTAAAAAATGGTTATAAAAAAGTTATGGGTTAGGGTTTATAATTTTTGAAAAACTAATGAATGAATGTATGAGAACAAACCTTAAATATAATAAAAAAAACCCTCAAATTAATCAAAAACTTGTTGTTTCATTCTGCAAGGTAATAAAATAATATCCAAAAATAAATATGACCACAAATTATCATATTTCAAGTTTGCACATAAACCATAATCCTTCGTTTTCTCAATGATAACCTGTTGTAAATAAACTATATGTCTATATGAGCATTCAATTTCACAAAACGAAATCACTTACGAATCATAACAACATCGAAGAACTCAAAACCTAATCATAAGCTCTAAGGAAGAATAAGGCGTGATCCAATCATAAACTTGAAATAAAATTGCTAATCGATTCGTAGATCGCTGGTTCCTAATAGTTTCCGACTATTGATAATAAAATCGAACAAATCCAATAATTGATTTATGTTGATATATCAAAATTAGGGTTGATTTTGAAATTGAAGACGACAAAGCTCTAAACCAAAATAATTATTGTGTTACAGCTTTTAACAATTGAAGACCATTCATACCTGTGATGTTGAAGTAGACGTAGAATGGATGATAGCATAAATTGGAGAGCGTTGAATAGGAGTGTTAGGGTTCATAAATTGATTATTGTGCCTAAATATAGGACATATAAAGGATCCGAATTTGAGTAGTTGGGTTATATGCTCCAGATTTAGTCAAAACCGGATCCCGAGTTTTGTGATACTAATCAAAATAAATAAAAATAAAGGAAAATATTGAGAAAATTTTATGTGAACAAAGGAAGAGTTTTGATGAGGAATCCATTCTTTTATTATATAGGGATAAGGGATAGAGAGAGAGGAAGTTGAAATTAAGAGTTTACAAGATACCAAGCTTAATGTACAACTCTTGAATGCTTAAAAACATTAAAAATGGTTGTTCGGCTCATCGATCCTCCAAACAAGGAAGATTCACATGTGGCTCATCTTATGACTTTTTAAATTAACAAATCTCCTCTCTCTCTCTCTCTCTACGGTATTGAACACAGATCTGAAAAAATATCATATATTCTCTTAATCGGCAACGTATATGATCAATAAGTTAAAGAAATCATGATCGATTTACAGGTTTGTTCATATATTTGTTCCCCATCTAACGCCCATTCTTTCTTTGCAGCGGCGATTTTACGGGTGAATGAAGTTCTCTACTACCTATTTCAACAACAGTGGGTTTTGATGTGGAAGCTGTGGCTGAGATTAGAGAAGGTGACGGAGGAACAGAAGTGGTCCAGACCTAAAGATCTCGATCTAATGTAAGTAAAACAATTAAGTTTATTTGTATGACATGTTTATCAATTTATCTAATTGCTGTTGGGTATTTGGGTTAGCACACTACCCACTGGTAAGTAATTTTGGTTCTATTTGCTTTGGCTCTATTTATTAAATTAAGGACTAATATTTATAGCTTATAATATGAACCTGTATTTAATGGAGTTCAAAATAGGAGACGGGCATAAGAAGGCGGCATAGGCTACTTTGAGATTCTACAAAGCTACTCAGGTAGTATAGCTCTTCAATTTTGTGTTAGTTTTTGTCGATTAGATAAGATTGTTGAATATTTGTTCATACAATTTGATTTCAAAGCTCATATCATGTTTATTTTGAAGTTATATATAGTATAGATAGTTTATATAATCATCGATTAAGTTCAGTTTTATGTTACTTTGTGGATGGTTATGTATTTGTTCGTATAATTTGATTTACATAGCTTATGTAGTTAACTTTTGAAGCTACACTCAGTTCATTGAGTTTATAAAATAGTTGATTTGAGTTAAGTTTCGTGCTATTCCTATAGATTAGCTAGGATTGATATATATTGAGTTGCTCAAGGTGTTAATTTCTGCAAAACTATTTGCGTTGTGATGCTTTAAAATCACTATTATAATCTGGTTATGTGCACCCCAACCCTGGTGTTCCACCCTCCCTCACCTATGGTTTTAGGTTCCGGCTCGAAATCAAGGGCAACAGGAGGAGCATGAATGCATCTTTGATAGGCTGTCTTCGGCTTCCAACCATTGATATATTGTAATCCTCCCTCAAACAGGTAAAAAAAACTAACTCATGTTTCTCAATTATAACTTACATATTTGTTTTGTTTAATATTGTTTTATTGATGTTTAATGCAAACATCAAAACAAACGAGCTCAACCCTCAATAATAAGTTTGTTTATTAAACGAGTCTGAGCTTGAACTTTACTTGTGGAGTTTGAGTTGGCTTGCGAATCTAGATGAGCATGGTTAAATATGTTTTTGTAATAATTAATATCACATATAAAACTATGTTAAAAGAAACTAAATGCTATATATTATTTTATATATAAAAGTTATACTTAATATATATAAAAGTACTTATATATGCAAATAAATTAGTTATTAAAATATGAATGAGCTGGGCAGAGCTTTAGAAATAGAGCTTGCAATAAGGCGAGCCCGAGCTTGAGTTCTTGTAAGCTAAACGAGCCAAGCTCTAGCTAGACGAGCTCAAGCTTGTTTAAATTGAGTTGGTCAATTGGAAAACGAAGAAGGAAATTCAGCCATTGAATATTGTTAAATTCAGTGATTCAGTGATTAAATTTATTTGTTAATATAGAGTTTGTTCTTTTTTTTTTTTTTTCATTTTAGTCTTATGATTAATTGATAATATTCTTTGTATTGTTTATGCAAAATATGATTTCAAGCTGCATTTGCCCATTCGGAAATGGCAACAACCTTCAACATGTTATTACATTTTAAGCATTTGATGTCATCATATCATGCAATTATGTATTTCTATAAACAATTCAAATTTTCAATAATTTAACTGTTTTTCCCATTATTTTTAACTCATGTATTTTGGCAATGGCAGTGTCGTTGACCGTTGAGTTTTATTGCTTGGACAAAGGTACACGTGTTGAATAAGCCGAAAGCATTGCTAAAATAGTGGATGAGGAACTGATAAAGCGTTGGGGCTATTACATTAATGACAAACCCGATGTTGTTGACGTTAAGGTAATTGATCGATAAGCTTTAGATATTTCTTTTATATGAACTGAGTGGATTTCGATGACATGAATTTTTATATTTATTCCGATATTTTTTGTAAAAAGGGATCATGCTTCTTTGTAGAAATTCATTTGGTCAGATAGTTTGTTGAATAGGCTGCCAACTTGTATTTTGGTCTATGGGAATGCTATCGCCCCCCTATACTGCATTAGGCTTAAAATGTAAAGAGCCAGAAGCTGTCATTTGCCAATTAATGCGTAGAGTAGAGGTGTGCAAATCAGTTTTGGGCTGAAACCGGTTCAAGTTTGGTCACAGAAAGCGGAGGTTCAGTTTGGTTTCATATTGGTTCTCTATATCTGATTTATGGAACAGATTATTTTTTATTTAACAACCGGTATTTTTTTACCTACAACAATGCTACGAAAAAGAAAACTAGAAGGCGTATGATATATATACCACGATAGGATTGATAAACTAAAAGAAAACAAGTGTGGCGTTGAAAAATTATCGCTACCGCCGCATCGCGTGGGTTTCCTACTAGCAGCTTGATAAACATCTTGTCATTTTTGAAATTTGGGTGAAGTTTGACTGTTTATAAGTCAACTATTTTTTGAGGATTGTTGACTTTTTATTTAAGGTTGACCTTTTCTTTAGACCAAATTCATTACTTTTAATCATAGTTTTGTGGCGTTTGTACAGGTATGTTGCTGTATGGAGAGATATTATTAGCAGCTTGTAGTATGTGGCCCGATGTACGCGTGGATATTCACATTAGATGTAGAGTTTCATGAGCAGGAAGATCACATAGAGAGCTTCTTTCTAGCTGAAAAAACCATGCTACATTCTCACTTGTTGAAATATGTATGTACTGCTCAATTGCTTGTTGGACTGTTTCTTTGTAAAACATATCTTACATTTAGCTATGAAATATAATAGTTTATAAACCTCATGTTTATTTGCACAAACTTATTGTGGATTATAGAAGGATAAACATTTATATGAGAACAACCGAAGAACTCACTGCATATATAAAATGCTTATACGAGTACAAATGCACAATAGAAAAACCGTGTTGTGAAATGCTTTACATTTTGCTCTTTTTATTACATCAAAATTGCTCGGTACATCAACTTTAAGATTTTATACTTAATGAACTATCTGGTCTTGAATTAAGTGTGGATAAATACAAAATCATTTATAAAATTGTTTTCAAAATCTTGAATGATAATCACTATGTGTATGCACTGTTTTAACTTTTTTTTTTTTTTCTATTTTTGTTAATTTCTCAATTTTTAGAGATCTTGAATATGTTACACAACAGAGTAGAAGATGTCTATGTAGACTGCAAAAGTTCCTAATATGGTGTTGGTTGATGAAAAGGGGTCAAACCAGAGATGAAGGGTCTACTCATCCTCTAAATGGAAGGCTACTACCCCTTTTAAAATGTATTTGAGGCTTTTCTGGCCCATCATTGCAGATCGCAGACTGATGAGAAATAGTCAAACAACAAGAGAAAGGGTAATTGTTTTATCCATAGGTCAAACAAAAGATTTACCTCTTATATAGTGGCACCATCCCTTCTCCCTCTCACTTCCCATACTTGATCGACTGAAGCTTTGCTAAGATATTTATCTTTTAATTTTCAACTAATGTCATATGTATTTGTAAATTATAGAAGCAAAACTGAAGTGTAAATATTGATATGCACGCATATTTACCTCTATATTAAAATTTCATATGTGGACAAACTTTCCCTTTTAAAGTGATCAGTTGGTTTTTTCTTAAACTTTATTTCATCTAAAGTGACTGTTTTTTCCATTTAAAAGGGGTTGTGGCATAGCTTGTTGCCTGCTTACCTATCTTTTTATCTTTTTATTGTAATTGGATTATTTTTATGGATTTTAATTTGAAAAAAAAAGTTTTTGAATTTCCATAAGGAATTGTAAATAAGTTCTTTAGTCCCATGTTTATTTCATCCCTTATAAATTTGTAAATTAGTTCTTTAGTCTCATGTTTATTTCATCTCTGTAATCACACCGATGCTATAAATAAATAAATAAATAAAGAACTAATTGAAGTGTTTTACAATATACCATTACAAGATTGATAAACAAACAGAAAACGAGTATCATGAAAGAAATTGTCGCCTCGCCGTATCACGCGGGTTTTTTACTAGCATATATATATATATATATATATATATATATATATATATATATATATATATATAAAATCCGATCAAGATCAACAAACAAATGAATCTTTAGGTGGCTGGGGTGCTGTTAAGACTACACCAAGAATTTGGTTGTGGTTGGAAAGCTTCAAAGTCTGATTTTGTATTAAATTATTGAAGATTTGATTTTGTATTAAATGGTTGATGATTTTAGACTAATACCTATCTATATCCGAGGGGGAGTCTGTTGGGACATAAAAATCTATAGCTAGTGTCTTGTATTTAGATCTAGTACTTTAAATTGTCATATTTTGTAAAGTTTGTAAGAACCAGCGCATAAGTCTACTAGGGACCGCATTACTTATGCGGTGCATAATTTATGCGCCGTATAAGACATATGCACCCCTAGGCTGACTTGTGATGTCTATAAATAGTTCTAAACTTATGCGCTGGATAGAGAGCTTTTGAAGATTTCTAGAGAGAGAGAGAGAGAGAAATTATTTATTGTCATATCTTCATGTATTAATTATTGATTAATGAAATAGACTTTAATTTTGTATTTGTATTTTCTACTTCGATGGACTTTAATTTTGTATTTATTGATTAAATCAAGCATATGGGTCAACCATCGATATAAAGAGTTAACCAGTGAATGGTTAACTCATTCACCATTACGGTAACTCTCAAAACCTTTGATTTTTGAGATACCAAAAGCCTTTTGAAAATTTTCCTCAGAAAACTCCGTTTTTATACCATAATCGTCATCGTGTGTTGTGGATATTAGTTGAGACTTTAACTGAACCATATGGCGTTTGTCGTAAAGGATTAGGACATAATTGAACTTATTAAAATAAAGTTAACAGTTGTCATAAAATTAACAATACTATTCTAATAATAATAAGCCTAATTTGATGTTTAATTAGGTTTGATTTGTGTTAATCAAGAGTTTACCGTTGTGATGAATGATCATTAGGTCGTTCGCCTAATAAGTTTAGGTTATTCTCTTATATTTTTCAGGGTTTTGATGACTGATGTATCTGATTCGTCAACTTCGTTAGCGAATGACATAGATCTTAAATATTTAAGCGAATTAGTTCTATTAAACAAATGAGTTCTTGGGCAAATGATGGAATTAGAACAGTGTTTGACAATAGCCAGCGAATGACTAATTTTTTTATGTGATTAAGTGTACTCATTCGCAAAATAAGTTTGAGCGAATGAGGGCAAGATGATCATTTGATTTCACCTTTTGAATTTATTAATGATTTATGTATGTTCAAACATAGCTTAGCTGATTAGGCATAGGTTAATCTTGTTGTTGAAAAAGAACATCTTTTGTTGAGGAACCAGTTGTTGAATAACCAACTATGAAAGAACCAGCTGTTAAAGAACAAATAGCTTAACCACAAACTATTGTGGAATTGGTCTCCAATCCCTATCATAATATTGTTGCTTTCTTGGGATCGAATTTTCCTGACCATGAAGAATGTTATGGCGTAATTTAGTTTTAAGAAGATCAAGGATCTACAAAGCCATATCTACAAAATTTCCATTGTCTTATAGTATTATTCATTCATTTTGGAATACACTAGATATTATCCAGCAATTGCGAGCATCAAAGCGACTATACAAAGGCAAAAAAAAATGGAAATGCTGCTCAGACTGTCAAAGAATGCTTGGCATTTCATGACAGAGAGGTTGATGTCTATTTTTTTTATGTTGATATGATAAAGAGCTTATTAAAAAGAATATATTACAAGGACGATCTTGATGAATCTCAGTACAATAAGGCTTTTTCATGTCAACCTTACAAGTATCTGATGCATGTGCTGATTCATTGTTTAGGTGGAAGACATGCAAGGTTTGACAAGTGTACGAACTTTTTAAAGTTCTCAATGGTGGAATTGATTCTTAACAAGCCATTCCATTTTTATGAAAATGGTGTTCTTTTACATGTAAAAGAACTATACAAGCAAAAAAGATAAGTTCCTAATGTATCCTCGTTTCTTGCAAATCATTATAAAGTGTTTATTGCCTGACTTGCTAAAAGATGCTAACAATAACGCGGATCTAATCAAGTTTAATGCCATGAACATAGACACGATGAAGAAAATGATGTCTTATAGAGGTCAGTCTGAAGATCAAAGACCAAGAGCAAAGATATTGATTGGTCATCTAGTTGCTGATGATCTAGAGCCTCCAAATGATAGATGGAAGAATTATCATTATGATTCCGATCAAGAAGGTGTAATTGGTAGTAATGGTAATGAAGGAGATTATGATGAAAATGATGATAATGATGATGATGATGATGATGATGATGATGATGATGACAACGATGATGATGTGTCACACCCCGACTAGCACGATGCGGAAGCGTAAAACGGAAATGTAACAAACACCTCTGGTATCAACCACATTGTTTATAAAGAAACATTACTTACTAATTTAAAATATGTTATATTGGTCTATCTTTGTTTACAAACTAGGTATTACAACAAAATATGTTCGTTATGCTATTCTGTTCGTACTAATAACCTTGCGTCTATTCATTTGGCATCAAGCACGTCCCACGACAGGTAGCACATCACCACATTATTCTAACTTTGGTAATCCTGAAAAGCACTTTAAAGCCGGTCAACTACTAAAGTTGGTGAGTTTCATGAGTTTCAAGAAAACAGTTATGAGTAATCACAAGTAACACTTGTAATTATGATGCAAGTATGCATGTATGTTAATGATGTAATTATGCTAAGCTACAGTGAAGCCTTGACTGTTTGTGCTGCGTGCATCAATTTCCCACGCCCAATCAACCATTGTGGCTCCCCTTCCGCCCACAACATGTCCCGGTAGCTATGTCTTACACTACATAGCCTGTTTGTGTAAGTATGATCATGTGCAAACGGCGCTATGTGACACGGCAACCAGGCCGATTTCATTTGGGTTTGTTAGACCAGTAGTACTATTCACAAACCACCGGCTCGAAGTTAATCACTGTGTTAGTGGGGACTTTCATGTGTTAGCACTTAGATAATTCACATCATTACATGTTTTAGATATGCATATATAATCAAACATGCTTTTCACCCCAAAAGTTCGTGAAACTGTTTAAAGAGAGGGGTCAGATCGTTGTTCACTTGACTTGCTATCACTAGTCCATATAATCAATACTATAATAATATTAATATTTTAATATTATTATAATCACAATACTAAACTAGGCTGTATATCTAATCTAGGTATAGTTGTTACACCCAGAAAGTGTCAATAGGCTTAGGTTGTGATGTTGTTCAATGTTGTTCGTTTATGCGTTCAGAAAATAGTTATGGGGATGTAAGCTTGGGTAAATGCGTTGGTTGATAAAATGATTAAGTTATAAAGAAAGATAACAATTTAGGGGTCTGGATTCGCTACGGGGCTCGTTTCCGTTTATTTAGTTTGATTTGGAGAAAAATGCGCACAATCTATCCAAATTGTCCAGATTTCTCATAAAAAGTTTGTTTTTATTTAATTAACCCAAAAATATGATTTTTTATCACTCTTGATGTTCTGATATTCTGACAGGTTCGTTAATCACGAACTCGTCGATTTTTATCAGAATTGAATTTGTTTGATCTTTAAATTAGCACAATTAATTATCTATAAATTGTTAAATTATGAAAATTTAGTCACTTCTCAATTCAAATATGTAGATTTTATTAAAAATATTATGGAATTATTTACTTATTTATTCATTTATAAAAAACATTTTATCTGCTATATTTAGCCCGAAAATTGTCTGTTTACATCAAACGATTTTCAAAAATTCCAAAAAAAATTCTTGAGTGAACAAAATATATCCCAAAACAATCTTTAACAATTCTAGAAGCTAACAATCATGCCGAATATCTTTTTCGAGCAAAAAACGACTATGAAAACTCGAATAAACGCGAATCCACAAAATATACTTAGGTTTTTCCAAATGAACCCATATTTTATATGTGATAATAATATAACAAATATGAGTTCTCCACAAAATTTCATAAATTTTCAAGCATTTTAAGTATTTTTCCCAAATGAATGTCCCAATTCGGTAATAAATTCGCCAAATATTCTCGGATGGTCGAAAAATTACCAAATTTGGACAGGGACTCACTCGTATGGTCCCTGATGTACCTGCAAAAGTTTATAACCTAACAATATGTCCATCACAATCGAATCATAAACAGCCCGTAATCAAGAACTTCGACGTTACCTTTGCGGTTTTTGTCCGTTTTCACTCCCCTAATTCAATTTTCGGGTTTTTGTGCTTCTATATAAGCTAAGTGCAGGTCCTATATCACAAACCAAGCATGTACCATCAACAAATCAGCCTCGAAACTTAGGGTTTTGGTTAGGGCTTTAAACCGAACTTTTGAACCGTAAAAACGTCGTTTAAACACCTTAATCTGTGTTTATGGCCAAAAAACTTATGAAAATAGGTTACCAACCCTGTGTAAGATCAAAATATGTTTTTGGACCATTTTTAGAGTTTTAACATGGTAAGAAGTGATTTTTGGTAATCAAAATATGTTTATATGAAATTAAACAAGTTTGAACATCTCTAAAATGATCAACACATGAAGCTTACCTCAATTTTTGTATGGTTTGTATAAAAAACCAAAGAAATCAAATGAAAACTTGTTAAAGAAAGTATCTTTCAATATATAAATCAAAAGAAAAGAAAGCTTATGGGGTAAGTCCCCTTTGGCAGCCGGACCAAAGGGGCACCCATTTTAGCAACATATTTAATTTATTTCAACTTGTTTTACGTGAATCTCAAGTTCAAATTTATTTCGGGTTCGGATTTTGCTAAGAAAATTATATCGGGTACGAAAAACAGCGTGAAAACGAGCGTTTTTCAGCCAATTTATTGTAAATTTAGAAAAACATACCATTTACGTGTAATAATTGAAAATTTTTTCACGGATCGCTTAAAATGTTCCAAATAAGTGTTTTGTAAGTCTTTTTCGGCTTAACAGATGATACAATGCTTGTTTCGTAACTATCTTTCGCATTTAAGATCATAGCGGGTAGCTAAACGAGCATGTTTTCGTTTAACTGGTTTGCTATCGTACTAAAGCTATAATATCAATATGCTGGCTTATATTAAACGTATATAACTTATAGATGCCCCCCCGAGATATCTAGGTCATAACCAGACCCGTTTGGTTATCCGTACGTTCGTTACGCAATAAACGATTAATCGCTTATTCGATTATGAATATAGAGGTTTATCTGGTTTTGTCACGAATGACACACGATGGGAATGGTAATGGTGATAGTGATGTTGGTGACGACAGTGGCAGTAGTAGTTCTTTGAAACAACAACCTGTGAAGTATAGCATTAAGGCGAAATGAAACAAAAAAGTGAGTGAGAGTTAAAGACCATGAAAGAAAATGGTCATTATAATAGAGAATCCATACCCAACAAGTTCCATTTTCCATCGGTTGTAGCCTAGATACCTTAGGTCAAGATACAGTAGCTCTTACTTTGGTGGAAATAGTTTCGTTCAATTCACTACCAATAGTTATTCATGCATCAGTTCAAAATGCGACAACAACTTCTGCTACGACTTCTACAACTATTTATACCATGTGACAACAACTGTAACAACAACACCTAGCACTCCTGATATATCAACTAGGGTTTCGTCTCCTACAACAATTCCTATTTCTCCAATGCAACAATTCTTTATGGATAATACCACATTTCATAGACCTCAAGGTCCTCTACTTACTCTTCAAGGTTTACATGAGACGGGGTCTAGAAGCTTCGTTGAAGCACCTTAACAACAACAAGTCTTATATTTGATTAATTTGGTGTTCTACAACAAGCTAAGATGAATGCTGGTAAACAGGTGGTTGATGAGATAAGCGTATGTGAAGATAATATGATTGAAGTATTACGTGGTGATTCTCAGGGGGAGATGATTCTCCCTATAGAGGAGAAGATTCTCCAGCTACAACATAAAGATGATGAACTAAGAAAGCTAAAGGGAGATGATATAGGTGATGATCCCAAGGCAGAAAATGTTGGTGATAAGCAACAATTTCCTATAGGTACTTCCGCCCAAGGAGAGTCTTCGAGGAAAGAAATTGTTATTCATGAAACATTTGATGACCCAGTTCTAGTTAAGACACGAAAGGTCAAATCTATAATGCTTGCTTTTGAAACTGGGGTTATTCAAGGTCAAATCAATGCAGATGAGATTGAAGATGGAGAGTTTGTCGTACATTGTTTAAATAATCAGCAGATTGTTATGTTGTTAGAATTGAATGAACAAGAGTTTGTAGTGATGGATGAAAAATGTAAATATGTGGAAGTTGAATATTTTTTTTTCTAATGATGATAATGTTTCAGCTTCTAATGACAATACATTCAATGATGAAGTTGAAATTGAAGATATTACCGTTTAAGAATATTAGGACCTGTATATGAATTAAATAATAAATGATGAAATTCTGGTGATCTCAGCTAATGTATAGAAGCTGAGGAGATCTTAAAGGAAAAAGAAAATGTTGTGTAAGAAAAAGAGTTAGTGACTACTAATATTCCAAGAAGTTCAACAAGTGGTCGAAGACAATGAGGCATACACAAGAAAAGTATTATGACAAGCAAAAGCAAAAATCATTAAAGGTCAGATATTCAAGTTTTTGAATGTTAAAAGTGTGAAAAGTGAGATTATATCATTGATGTGAGTCTAATATTCGTGTTTGCATGATTAAATGGGAGAATGGCATTCAATACCTTGAGAAGTTCACTTGGATTAAGAAGTTGATTATGGTTTCAAGTTTTTCCAACCTTAGATTCATTCTCATCATAAAATTTCAGAGATAAGTCTTTATGACATTCGCAAGAAGGTTATACTTAAAGCTCCTCGTGTATTAAAGAAGATCCCGTTGATAACAATGGAACAAGGTTATCAGGAATTTCAACTATGGTATTATGATGAACATACTACAGAAGCTGACATTATTTTTGGGAAAGACATACAAAAAAGATCATCAGGGTGTTCGATCCAATGTGGTTGATTAACTTTTCCAAGTGTAGAGTCTGTAGGACCATAAATTGACGTGTATGAACGTATAAAATGATATCTACTAGCAAGTGCTATGTGTAGGATCCATAACAAAAGTGAAAAACACAATATATCTACTTAATCACCATTATATTAATCAATAGTGGTGTAGTACATGGTGAATATGACAAAATATCAGTACAAGTACTCTCTAGACCAAAAGTTATAAACGCATAAGTAAAGCAACCTGTTTATAGGTGAACTTGATACATATATACCGTGTATCATATACGGTGCACATGTTTGCGACGTATAAGTTATCCGGCGTATAACCCTTATACGTTCAACATTATATAACATATTCCAAATACTGCTATCTATACAATACAAGACCTACAAGACCAAAGCAATATGCATTATGCATTAACAAACTCCCCTTAGATGTTGCTTAGTCTTGGTATTCAAAATCTTTAACATATCAAATCATCATCAAGGCTAAAGACCCTTTTACGATATGCCTTCCAAACTTCTTCAAAGGATTTGACATTTGTCTTCTCTTTCGGCTTCTAAACAGGTCTTACACCTTTCATGAATCAATAGTTAGACCATGAAGTTCTATTCGTTCATTCTTCACGATTTTCCTTGAGCTTCAGCTTCCTCTTAGTCATTTTCATCTACCAACTTCCTCCACTTGATCTCCCACGTTCTTCCAGAATGAATCATATAAAGAAAGCAAGCATTTACTACTCATTGATATTGTTGTGCTTGATCCACTTCCTTATTATCATGTAACTGAGTCTTGTTTCGGTGTAAAACTTCAATGTCTTTTTCAGAACAGTTTACCAACCACATGGGATCTAACACATTAATCATATCCCATTCCTTCTTTCCTCCCTTCAACACAATGACCACTTCACCAGTTCTTTTATCATAAAACCACCATCTGAAGTGTTTATGAAAATCTTGTTCCATTGGATTAAGCTGGTATGACATTCAACGTTTGAGGCTTGTGGTACTTCAATGTTCTAATATAATAATTTGTTTCTAGATCAATCTCTATTTTTTGACATACGAAGAGTTGGTTGATGTGGAGTCTATTTCTTAAAACCTTCTTTTAATTGTGTAACAATAAAATCCCACATGTCACGAATCATACCCTTCTTCGGTGCATAAAGTAACTTCATTTTGCATAACTTCACCATATCAATCCATGGCAACTATTTGAGTTTCATGAGACTTTTAAAATATTGCACACCATAAGCTCTTCGCACTGCAATCTTCATGATCATCTTCAAGTAAGCAATACTGATACAAAGTAAGACCCCAAAATCCGGGTGTCAAACAGTTGGAACATCATACCTTAAAAGTTACCGAAGAATTGAAACATTTATTTAACCTTAAAAACACAAACAGCGGAAGTCTTTTTACCAAACCGCGGGAAGCATCTAAACTGAAAATAATTAAGTTGGAAATAAATTGTACTTTTGTGTAATTCAAAACTCAAGTCTATGCAGCGGAATAATTTAATAAAGATAAATAAACTGCAGGCCATAAAATTCTTACAACACAATAATTTTATAATCTTTATTTAATAGTCAATATAAAAAAAATGTCATTACTCTATTTAAATAAATACGGTTTTCTACTAGAAATGCCATATTCAAATGTCAGGTAACCACTAGCACATCCAATTGGTGATCCAACATCCATCTAACATACAATAAAATCTAACATGCATATAAAGTCAGCTAGGCTGAGTGAATTCATGTTTTTATTGATGCAATAGAATAGACATAAAAGTAAAACACTAACCTTCATAGCACGATAATAATAATAATAATAATAATAATAATAATAATAATAATAATAATAATAATAATAATAATAATATTTATTCATCGCATTAGTAAAATAATGCATCTTCCTCAGCCAAGCAAACAACACGGATCTCCTCACCTTAAATCTCCAAACACAAAATAAGGGACTTAAGGAATTTCACATGCTCACCTTAGATTGCTGAAAGGGAACTAAGAAATTTTAACCTCCTGCCCCAAGGACAGATAAACTGTTAGGGGACTTCCTTACCTTAGATAACGAAAAGGGAACTAAGGAATTTTAACCTCCCATCGCAAGGATAGATAAACTTTTATGGGACATCCTCACCTTAGATCACCAAAAGGGAACTAAGGAATTTTAACCTCCCGCCCCAAGGACTGATAAACTGTTAGGGGACTTCCTCACCTTAAATCACCAAAAGGGAAATAAGGAATTTTTGTCCTTAAATTTTGTTTCGGCCATGGCTTGACAAAACATTCACATTCACATAGACATTCACACACAAATACATTTAGCTGGCTTCAAAAGGAACTATTACACTTATTTACTATTGAGGCGTTCAAATATATATTGTTTATATCGTGTCAATAAACATATGAACTCACCAACTTTATGTGAACGTTTTTACTATTAAGTATGTTTTTCAGAGAGCTAACTTGGAATCACATGCATCATTAGGAGTGTTTTCACATAAACAAATGCTACGAGGACCATGATCGTTGCACACCGCGTTTCAGCCTTGGCGGGGTGTGATAACAGACCTTTCTACAGCAAATGCCTTATTCTCTTAAAAACCCGATGGTGACTGTTGAGGTGGTTGCTAGTGACTACATGGGAGGGAGGCGGGGAGTGTGGGACGAAGATGGGTTTTGATCGGAACCTTCACTCGCCGTCGGCAAAAGGGGGATGATCACGTATGGAGGGCCGGCCATGGGAAACGGTGACGAGGATTTGAGGGACGAATATCTTCTATTTATGTTCGATTAGGTGGTTGTGGTGATGGTGGTGATGATTGTTTTGTGATTGTGGTGGTTGATGGAATTGTGTTGTTCTAAACATTATTATATTATAGAGAGAGAGTGATGATGGGTTGAAGATGATGAGATGCATTTGCCTTTTAATTTATTATTGTTAAAAAGGTTGAAATTACCTTTTTACCCTCACATATCAATATTTAACGGAGCTTTTGGATGACTGTTAGTGTAAATGACGAAAATGAAATAAACATCCTATGTAAAAGACACCGCCTGAAAGTAAACTTTCTAAAGTACCTGATCTGTAAATCTACCATGTTTAAATGACAAAATATGTATTTCTATCTATACATTATAGATATGAGAATAAAAAAGTAATTTCATATATTTCTAAGAGTTTAGGTAATTGGAACTTTTTTATATGTTAACCAGGTTTTATCCCCCGCATTACGGGGGTTGTTTTCATTTTTCATTTTTAATATTTATATATTAATTTTAATTTTATTTTATTTATTGCAAGAGAGTTAATAATATACTTAGGTTTGATGATGAAAGAGTTTCACAAATAAATGAAATGTTGTAACCCGTTTTAAAGCTATCTGAGTTTATGAGACCCATGACCCCCTTATTTTTTTTCCATAAACTTGTTTCTTAATTATAAATAATATCTTTTAAAAAAATCATATATTAATTTTGGTGAGATTAATTTTTAATATAGTGAGATGTTATTACCCGTTTAAGGGTTATAAGGGTTTGGTGAGACCTGTAGCCATGAATCCAAGTCAAATGTATAGAAGCCTCCATTTTCAAATAAAATAATCTGGTGACTTGAGAGGATGTAGGAAACAACCATAAAGTAGTTTCGTATATATATATATTTAAGATACTAGGTTTTAGGCCCTGTGATACGGGGGTTTTATTTATGTTTTTGTTTTTAATCGTTTTGCTATTTTTATTTTTTGTAATGATTTGTTTACTTTTTAATGTAGCTTTGTTTTAATCTAATACATATATAGTAGTTTGTTACGTTATATTAATTTAATGTAGACTCTTTCAATTAATATGTGTAGGCTTCTTAGATTTTTAACGAACCAACATAAACGAAAACGAAGGTGCTGATTTTTTAAAACGAACAAACATTTACAGAAAAATTTGTCTTATGAAAAAGGGGTGGTTTGTTGGGTCGTATTTTGTGGTTTATGTTTGTAATATTGATTTTAGTTTTGGGCTTATGTTTGTAAACCGAGATCAGTTGATCTCGGTGGGCTTTTAGATTGGTTTGGGCCTAGTTGGTAGGATATATATTCATGTATGTTAACGAAGTTAGGGTTGTTCATTCATTGTTATTATTTTACCCGTGTAACTTGACAAAAGGGCTTAAGCACCCGACGTATAATATACGTGTGTTTTGAATCTTCTTTATGGTGTTTGGTGTGTTATTGACTGTTTTATAGAATCAACTTAGCGATTAGTTTCCGCCTAATCATTAAGTATCTTGATATCACATTGAAAGATCCATTATGGGACTTACAATTGGTATTAGAGCCTATAGACCTATTCTAGGCTAGGTTATTGGTGATATCAAGGATTCTACAGGTGATCTACGGGTGTTCTTCTTTGTTGAAGATTTCTGAAGCTTGAAGAAGATTGTTCTTCGTGTTCTTCGGCTGGTGAAAGTTCGGAATAGATTTTGGTATATCTCATATTTAATTAGAATCCCATTATTTTCGGGATTTAGTTAAATATTCAAGATTACCATATCTTGAATCATTCCAGGTTTTCGGCAAATCTGCTTCAGTTCTCTGTTTGAGTTCCAAGATTTCGGGAAGATCTCAGGGTCTACGTTTAACATTCAAAGTTTTCGGGTAGAATTTGTTAGTTCTCGGGTAGAATTTGTCATTCTCGGGTTGAATTCATCGTTCTCGGGTAACCTGTTGTGTGTTATCGGATATTGTTGACTGTTCTTGGTCAACTTTCTGAGTTCTCGGAAGAATTTTGCTATTTTCGATCAGTTTATCAAGTTCTTGGTTCAGGATATTATGGATGAAACAACTGCTAATGCGTCTTCAAATGCCACTCTTCATCAAGAACTTGACTCCATTATGGGGACCACCATTTGCGTACCTCGATTATTGAAATCAGAAGGGTTCGCTGAATGGAAATTCCGATTTGAGAAGTACGTGAAAGCAAAGGATGCAAAACTGTGGAGAAGCATAGTTAGAGGTCCTTAGGTCATTACCTATCAGAAAGAAGGGTCTAATGAGGTGGAGACAAAGCCTGTTGAGTCGTATACAGATCCTGATTATGATGCAGTTGAGCTTGATGAGAAGGCCCTAGCTACCTTGACTATGACTCTTTCTCCTGAAATTGCTTTGGGATTTAAAAAGCTGAATTCTACCAAAGCACTCTGGGGGATCTCATTGAAGTGTTTGAAGGAAATGAGGACATGAGAAGAAGTAGGAAAGATCTCTTGAGACAACAATTCAACATGTTTAACCATGTCTTGGGAGAGTCTCTTGAGAAACAGCTTCACCGGTTCATTTCGTTGGGCACGGAGATCAAGTCTGCAAACATAAGTCTCACACCTGCTGAGATCAACAACAAGCTAGTCAACTCTTTGCCACAAAGCTGGGATCTAAATGTGGTTGTTATTAAAAAGACAAAAGATCTAGCTAGACTGACTCTCTCAGAGGTGATGGCGATTATCAAAGCTTGTGACATGAACGACAAGCAGCGTGCTATCAATCATGCAAGTACTTACAATACTGCTGGTTATGGCATTCCTGCTAACAATGCTTTAGTTTCACAAGAAAATTTCTCATTGTTCAAGCGTCAACCAGCTCAATCGCAACATCCTCAACAGACTTTCTCCATGTTCAGGTCATCACAAAGTCAAGCCATTCCTCAACTTACACCAGTTACTCTTGTTTTCTTTCCACAACTGACTCTTGCACCGAAATCACAAGCCTCCATGGCCACCTCCAGCCAGTCTCTCATTCAAACTCCTATTATTTCCAAAGAGACTCCATAAAACATAGCTTTAATGGCAGGTTTTTTGAACTGCTACAATGACTTTCTTGCTGGAGACCTGGTGCAACCCGTTGTGGTTGCTTAGCTAGATCAGGTACACCCTAATGATGTGGAGGAGATGGATATTTCATGGCAAATTTCCTTGGCTGTTTTTAGGGCCAAGAAGTTCACCAAGAGGACAGACAGGAACAACTGGAATGTGCCTACTAATCAGAAAGTGGGATTCAACAAAAGTTCTCTAAGGTGCTACAATTGTCATGAATCGGGTCATTTCGCTCGTGAGTGTACCAATCCAGCTAAGGAAGGAAATAGAGAAAGGGCAATGGTTCCGGTTAATGGTGAAAGAGAAAAGAGTGGCCAGTTCGAGTACGGGTGAACGAGGTTTGGTGGTTCAGAACTTCTCTTGGGAGGATCAAATGGCAGCTCTGAATTTGAGCAATGAGGTTGCAAATTTTGCTGAGATGGATGTTGATGAAGAGGAGCACGAAGCTAAGGAGCAGGTCAGGGATCCTCAGCATGATTTCATGGCCTTCACCTCCACCAAACAAGCTGAGGTAAGTCCTGTACTTTGCTCTCAATCGTGCACCGATAAAGTAGGCTTGTATAAAATACTTAATGAGGGAATTGGAAAGTGTAAAATATGAAAACTCAACACTTAAGAAACTTGAAAAAGCTCTAAATGACAAAATAGAGGCACGAAAACAAGATTTTTTAAAACTGCAATCGGATGTTAGCATAAAGTTCTGTCACTATCTAGATGCTAAAAAGAAAATAGCTGAACTAACTGCCGAGTTAGAAGTATCGAGATTGGAGACAGTCAAACTAACAACTAAATTCGAAAATGCTGAATTCAACTTCAAAAAATTTGATGTCTCTAGTGCTATTGTGGAATCAATGATAGAGAAACAGTTAAAATGGAAAGAGAATAAAGGTGTAGGTCTAGGTTACAACATGGTTCTCCTTCCTATAATAATAACTACATTAGTCTTCCTATTACCAAGGAAGAGGAAGAAAAGGAAAAATGTATGCAGTATGGTAAGTCAATTGCAATTGGTAAGGATAAGGTTGATACAGACTCGGCAACTGAATCAACCTCAAGGGTGAACGATTCTAATGTGTCTAGCTTGTGTGCAGATGAAGTAATAATTGAGAACTGGACTGAGGAAGATGATGAATCACCTGTTGACTCTAGTGTTTCCTTAAATTTGCATGTTTTGTATGTTTTAAATAACAATGCTACTAATGTGTGTGCGAGCTCTATTTTTAAGAGCAAAGACAATCATTTGGTTACCTTTTCTAGAACTTCAAGAGGCAGTGATCTGTCCTTTAATAAAACTGATGAACTTAAAAATCAAAATAAACACTTGTCACCTAAGTTTGTGAAAGAAAAGGGTTCCTGTAATGTTAACTGTGGAGTTTTTAATGATAAATCCAGAGATGGAAAAACAAGCTCACACAACATATCAAGACTGGGAGTCGGCCACAATGATATTTACATTAAAAGGCAAACCTGTTTCAACTGTGGCATTCCCGGTCACATTGCAAGGAAATTGCTCTAGACTTCCTTATGTTCCATACTACAAACGCCATCAAAGGGCTAGCCTCGGAATACCTCCACAAAATTTAACTCAAATAACATGAGGTATTACAAGACAAAGCCCTCTGATGGTGACTGGAAGAAAAACAAGGCGGACAGGTCAAGTTCTCATCAGGCCAAGTCTAAGCCCATTGTGACCTAAAAGCAGAAAGGAAACACGGTCTCGGTTCAAAGACCAAAGTGGGTCTCTGAATTGAGAACGCTTACCAGGGTAAAGTCAAACGTGTCTCCTGTCCGCAGACCAAAGACTGAGTCAACCACTTTTGCAAATCACAAAGTTTTAAAACCAAACTACAAATGGTTGCCCAATTCTCCGATAACAAAGTCCTTAACATCTTCGAATTCAATTTTTGATAATAATGAGGATATGTCATGGCAACCCGTGACACGGTTAACCAAGTCAGGCTTACCCAGGACTACAATGGACTGGGTACCTAAAACTAACTAATATCGCACACTGTGCAGGAACAGCTATGGAGGAATATTATCAGACCATGCTTTGTTGATAGTGGCTGTTCCAAGAACATGACAGGGGACATATCTCAGCTAAGTGACATTCAAATATTTAATGGCGTATATGTTTCCTTTGCGAGAGGAGAAAAGGGAAAGATTACTCAGAAGGGTTCCGTGAGTAATGGAGTTTTGAAGTTTGAAAATGTTAACTGTGTTCCAGAACTAAAGCACAGCCTGCTCAGCATGTCACAGATCTGTGATAAGGGTTTTTCTACACACTTCACCAACAAAGAATGCTTGATTCTGAAACCTGGTATTGTCATTCCAGAGGAGTGGGTTCTGGTCAGATCTCAGAGAAAAGATAATGCCTACCTGATTGACATAAACAAGAATGTTCCTGACGAAATTACATGCTTGTTTTCTAAAATGTCAGAACATAATGCCACGTTGTGGCATCGTCGTCTTGGTCATGCCAACATCAAAAACCTGAATCGTCTTGCAAAGAACGACATTGTACGAGGCTTGCCTGTTAAAGATTTTGTGACGATTGAGAAGTGTGTGGCTTGTGCGTTGGGCAAGCATCATCGAAAATCACACAAGCCAAAGATGATAAATACCATTTCAAGTGTCTTTCAATTTCTTCATATGGACCTGTTTGGTCCAGTTCACGTCTTGAGTCTATCTCGAAGTAATCACTGCCTGGTCATTACCGACGACTACTCTCGTTTCACTTGGGTATTTTTCTTATCAAATAAGAGTGAGATAGCTGAATTGATTAAGAAGTTCGTGGTGCTCATGGAAAATCATTTGAACTGGAAGCTCAAAGGGATTTGTTGTGACAATGGAACAGAGTTCAATAATTCTACACTGAATCACTTTAGTGCCGAAAAGGGAATTTTTTGTCAGTATAGCTCAGCTCGTACCCCACGGCAAAATGGTGTTGCTAAAAGAAGAAACCGTACTTTGATTGAAGCTGCAAGAACGATGTTATGTGACTCAAAGTTACCATTATTCTTCTGGGCTGAAGCAATCAACACCGCCTGTTATGTTCAAAATCGGGTGTTGATCAACAAATCTCAGATGAAGCCTTCCTACGAAATTGTGTGTGGTCACAAGCTCACAGTCGCACACTTTCGAGCCATCGGATGTCCGTACACCTTATTGAATCTTGAGTCGACTCCTAAGTTCGAAGCCAAGGCAGATGATTGTTATTTCGTCGGTTATGTTGGTCGAACTGGCTACAAAGTCTACAACAAGGCATCGAAATAGATTGTAGAGTCTTATGATGTGCGCTGGTTGGAAGAAAATGAGACAGATTCTCGTATGGGGCCTAACTGGTTGTTTGACTACGACAAATTGTTCAAGACATTAAATCTGTTTCCTGTAATTGATTCAGATAATTCAGGGGGAGGAACTTCTGCTATTGACGATGACGAAGAAGATGCTTATGCTAATACTCAAGAACCTTGTATGCTGACTGTGGACCCGTCTATACCTGCAGACATCACTCAGCCGTCATCAGAGGATCTGGAAGAGAATACCACTGACACTATACCCCCACAAGAACCTTCCCCAGCAGAGATGTCATCAGTTGAGGGGGAGAGCAGTATTCGTCAGATATTCGGTAGCACTCTATTCCCTGATGCCATTCCAAATGAATATATTGTCAGTACCTCGTACTCACACAGTACTGCAGCATCGGGATGGAGAAACCTTATCACTGAAGCACTCGAAGATCCAACCAATTTACCAGTAAATTGTTCTGTTCCAGGTCACTCCATTCCATCAATAATTCAACGGGATCACCCTATTGACAGTATTATTGGTCCCGTTGAAGCTGGCATCTCAACCAGAAGTCAAACTGGAACAATCAACAACTGTTTGCATTCTTGCTTCATTTCACAAATTGAGCCCAAGACGGTTGACATGGCTCTGCAAGAACCAAGCTAGGTTGACGCCATGCATGAGGAACTCAATCAGTTTGAGAAACTCAAGGTCTTAAGGTTGGTTGAACTACCCGTAGGGAAGAAGTCACTAGATACGAGATGAGTTTTTCGTAATAAGCAGGATGACTCAGAGGTTATTGTTAGAAACAAGGCAAGGCTTGTGGTTCGTGGTTTTCGTCAAGTTGAGGGTTTGGTCTATACTGAGGTATACCCTCCAGTGGCTTGTCTTGAGGCCATTCGGATCTTCTTAGTAAATGCATCGTACATGGGTTTCACAGTCTATCAGATGGATGTAAAGACAACGTTCTTATATGGTGAGGTAAATGAAGAAATTTATGTGGATCAGCCACCGGGTTTTGTGGACTCCAAGCATCCGTCGTATGTCTATAAGCTGGACAAGGCTATCTACGGCCTTCATCAAGCTCCTCGAGCATGGTATGCGACATTGACTGCTTATCTTTTGGAGCATGGGTATAAGGGTGGAACCATTGATCAGACACTGTTCATAAAGACTGTTGGAAATGATTTGATTTTGGTTCAGATTTATGTGGAAGACATCATCTTCGGCTCTACCAGCACTGCTCTCTTTTCTGAGTTTGAAGAGGTGATGAAGAAAAGGTTTGAAATGAGCTCATTGGGGGAGATGACCATGTTTCTGGGTTTGCAAGTTCGTCAAAGCTCGACAGGCATTCTGCTATATCAAGGGAAATATGTCGAGGATATGTTGGCAAAATTTGAGTTTCAGGACTCCAAAGTGCGGCGACTCCTATGGCTGAAAGACCTCTTCTTTCTTTAGATCCTGATGGGAAACCCGTAGATCAAACGTACTATTGGTCGATGATCGGGTCCCTAATGTATCTTACTGCCAGTCGCCCTGACATCATGTTAGTGGTTTGTCAATGTGCCCGTTTCCAGGCTAATCCTAAACTCTCTCATTTAACTGCTGTTAAACGAATTTTTAGATATCTGAAAGGGCAACCGAAGCTTGGTCTTTGGTATCCCAAGAATTCAGAATTTGATTTGTATGCTTTTGCTGACAGCAATTATGGAGGTGATGATATTGACAGGAAATCGACGTCTACTGGGTGTCAATTTTTGGGAGATCGACTCATTTCGTTGCAATGCAAGAAACAACAAACGGTGTCCACAAGCACTTTTGAGGCTGAATATGTTGCTGCTTCTGCCTGTTGCTCTCAGGTCATATGGACGCAACATCAATTGCTGGACTACGGTTTGGAATTTCTTGATACTCCTATTTTCTGTGATAATGATTCTGCAATTGCCATTGTTAAAAACCCGGTCCAACATTCTAAAACCAAGCACATTGATATGAAAATTCATTTTATTCGTGACTGTTACGACCGGAAGCTAATTCATCTTAAACAGGTCCACACTGATAATAATGTGGCGGACCTATTTACGAAACCGGTCGGGACAGCCAGATTCAATGTGCATGAGTACTTTTGAGGTTAAATTTTGTACATAAATGTTTTTGTATTTCATTAATTAATGTACAGATTTAGGTGGAGAAAAAGAAAAAGACAAAAAGAGTGTGTGTGTCATTAATATATAATATATATATATATATATATATATATATGTTTTGTTCTGTTGCTTAAAATTACGTTGATTACTCAAGTTCAACGGAAATATCTCATATGTTTGGTCCCGTTATCAACTTCTGATTCACGGGATAGCCGTTAACCTTAGAACTGAAAGTGACTAGGGCAACTGAACATAAACTTTGTTTTGATTCTTTCACTGAAAATTATGTCGGTCACCTAGGTTTGAGGGACGTATACTCGTATGTGTTTGGTCCTATTGTCTACCTGTAGACACATGGGATGGCCATTCACCTGAAAACTGAAGATGACTGGGGTGACTGAATTTAAAATTGTCTTCAAAATTATCATATGGGAAGTGATATTATTATTTAGCTAAAGCTTAATAGAAGCTTAAAATATTTTCAAATGAAAATTGATCCAACCCTTGAGAAATGATAGATAAATTGATTATGTGTGCCTAACGTGTGAAGTTATTAAGCTAAAAGCTTCTGATTAGTAATTGATGTGTATGGTAGCTTTCCATGATAAGTAAAAGTTTGAAGTGATATAAATTAAATCTGCTAAACTTATCGTGGAGATTCATTTTGAAGATGTTTGCATGTCCCTAGATACATCTCTCCGAATGATAGGCAGAAAAGTAATTACCCAGTCATACACGAGCCCGTTAGTGTCTTGATCGCCAAAATTTAAATAAATAACAAACAAACTTGTATATATATATATATGAAAATTATTACAAATTAAATTTGTTTTTTATAAGCTTAAAGGGGCACCAGGGAACTACAAGGGTGGGGCATACAAGTAACTGTTCTCGGTCCATACGCGTTCTCGGTCCATATGTGTTCTCGGCCTAGACAGTTGTGTCTTGGAAGTTTAAAAGCCACTCATTGCACTTTGTTAATCACTCTTGAAATTTGCATCTTCCAATATCTTCCATAACCTTCTGAAATTATAACCATCAAATCTCTCACCTACTTGCCGTCATCAATCATTTCTTGTCTCCTTATGTTTTCAATCATATTTCTTTAAAAGGTAAAGAAACCTATCCAAGGTGTTTCCATAATCAGTATGGTTGAAGGATTTACGGTGATGATCGGTTCGATTTTTAGATACAACTGATTTACAAGTTTTGTAAGTTTATTTCTCTTTAAGTTACTAAACTTTGTTTTCGTCATTGTTTGCAATCACAGGTTTGGTCATCAATGGTGATTGGTGATGTGATGATGACGATGGATGGTGTTCTCAGGTTTTCGGTGTGGACTGACCAGATTCTCCTGATCAACCAGAGAGATCTTCGGCTTGAGGACATTTTGAAGCATTCTCGGTCAAACCGTGACCGTGGATTCGTTGGTTCTACCAAAGATACATCGTGTTTGACACTTCTGAGTCAATCAAGCCTAATATCTGTTGCTGTTTTCATTAACAAAAGTCATGATCATCTACTTATGTTGGGAAGTAGCATGACTTGTGCCTGATTACTAGCCGGGGTTAACATTACCAGAATAAAGGCACTAAATAAGACACTCAACTTCCAAGTGTCTTTTTAGAAGCCACAGTATATACGCCGGAAGACCGAAATGAAAGTATAGAAGCATGTAGAGCGTCTTCGGTTGGCATTTTGATAAATGGCTGAAATCAAGCAATAAACCAAGGGGGAGAATGTTGGGTCGTATTTGTGGTTTATGCTTGTAATATTGATTTTAGCTTTGGGCTTTTGTTTGTAAATCAGATCAGTTGATCTCGGTGGGCTTTTAGATTGGTTTGGGCCTAGTTGGTAGGATATATATTCATGTATGTTAACGAAGTTAGGGTTGTTCATTATTATTTTACCCGTGTAAGTTGACAAAAGGGCTTAAGCACCCGATGTATAATATATGTGTGTTTTGAAGCTTCTTTATCATGTTTGGTGTGTTCTTGATTGTTTTATAGAATCAACTTAGCGATTAATTTCCGCCTAATCATTACGTATCTTGATATCACATTGAAAGATCCGTCACGGGACTTACATGGTTAATGCAGGTTACGATGGTGGTTGATGCATGAAAGGTAAGGTTGACGATGGTGGGTGGTAATCATAAGTAAACCGGTGATTGAAAGGATAGACCGGCGACAGTGAATATGTAGATAAGAGAAATTATATTAAGGTTTGATGTTAAAAAAGTTTCACAAATAAATGAGATCTTATAACCCGTTAAAGGGTCATCCGGGTTTGGTGAGACCCATGACCCGCAAAAATTAGTGTTTGATGATTAAGGGGTTTCACAAATAATTGAGATGCTATAACCCGTTTAAGAATTATCCGGGTTTCGTTAGACATATGACCCGCGAAAATTATTGTTTGATGATGAAAGGTTTTATAAATAAATGAGATGTTATAATCTGTTTAAGGATTATTGGTTTGGTAAGACCCATACCCGTGAATTCGGGTCAAAAGCATAAGAAGTCACCATTCAGGAATGAAGCAATCTGGTGATCCGAGAGGGGATGAGGAGCAACTACATCGCGACACTTTTATGTAAACAATTATATATATAGATAGATTGGATTTTAAGAAAAAAATCACCATAAAAAACAGGTATTTTGTTCTCTTTAATTAAATTATGGTATTTCATACCTTCTCTATAATTAAATTATGGTATTTCTATAGTTATTTTACTTAAAGAATTAACATGACCACTTTCTCTTTAATTAAATTATGGTATTTCATACCTTCTCTATAATTAAATTATGGTATTTCTATAGTTATTTTACTTAAAGAATTAACATGACCACTTTGTTTTTCACTACATGGTGCAGAACAAAAAAGAGGTTGAATTGGTTTTCCGTATTGCATTTATCGCCCTCCATATATTATCGTTAAACATTCAACCATTTTTCCATTTTCAAATTGTCCACAAGTAACCTACATGATTGCTTGTATTGCCTCTGATTTCTCATTTTCAAATTTAGCTTTGTGGGGGTATACTCTAGGTGCGTAGGTGGTTGCAATATCTAACAACGTCTAATGTTTAAAAGAAATACTTACGGATTTCCCATGTGAATGCTTTAAAGTAGAAGTAATGATGTTTCAATAAGTTTGTTACTTTTCGCTTGGTAATCATTATTACTAATATATATACCTTGTTTAATTATTTACTACGAATGCATTAAACTTGTTTACATCTTTTTCAGTTATAACATTTTTCTTTTTCTTTTTTTTAGAAGTAAAGATGTTTCAAAAAGTTTATGTTATTTTTCTTTTGGTAATCAGTATTATTAAGATATACTATACCGTGTTTAATTATTTGTTAAGAACTCTTTTGGATATTCGTTAACCACATTGTTTTGTTTTTATTATTTAGAAGGAAAGATGTTTCAACAAGTTTATTTTGGTTCATTAATTAGCAGTAAATAATCATTACTTTTCATTTATAAGTAACCATTATCGTTGTTATTAACTTTATATGCTGTGTTTAATTTTTTTACTAAGAGCCCCTTATACATGTTTACATCTTTTGTAACAATTTTTTTTTAGTTATTTTGTTACTATCAAATGACAATTAATATGTAATTCATAAGCGGTCAATATTTATAATCACATGCAATAAGTAGTGATTAGTACGCTCAAAATGCAGTAAGCTGAGCCATGTGAAAACCATGCGAAAAAGAGAAGAAGAAAGGCATAACCTATTGCTTCTTTTTATGATTTAACTGATGCACATATTCATGTGATGAAGGAAACTAATTCACGGTAGACTCATGGCAGTGATGCTAATTGTGACATATGACAGGCAAGTTTTGCAACCAAGAGAATCTATATAAGCTAGTCAGTCATATCTTTCATGACTACATTCAAAAATTAGAAAGTAATAGCAAACTCACAGGTAGCATAGCAATGATGCAAGATCTGTTACCTGCGTTGCTGATGGTACTTGTGCAGTTTGAGTTTGCAGGTATGAACATCTTCTCCAAACTCGCAATGGACTCTGGGATGAATCCTTACATCCACGTGGCTTATCGTCAAATCTTTGCTTCTCTTGTTATTGTCCCTTTGGCTTATTTCGTCGAAAGGTATATATTTCCTGGTTTCTTTATTAGTTATATATATATATATACTCTTGTGTTTCATATATTATTTATCGGCTGGAATATTTTCATTAAAAATGTAAAATGTTTTACAGTTGGTTAATATAAATAATATGTATCACATAAGAAAATCTACACAAATGGTGAAAAGTAGTATAATTTTTGTTATCTGTTGTAGGGGGAAAAGACCTCCAATGACGATGCCCATTCTCATCCAAATTTTCTTCTGCTCCTTTTTTGGGTTGGCGTTGAACCCGATCACATACTTTGTTGGTTTGAAGAACACGACACCAACCATTGGGTGTGCGTTATCGAATCTACTGCCAGGGCTCACTTTTATACTTGCGGTTGCATTCAAGTAATAAAATTAAAGGGTCGATGTCAATTTTAAGAAATTAATTAGCCAATTAGCGCGCGCGTGCTCACACACACACACACAAACACACACACACATACATATATATATATATATATATGGTTCCATTTAATAAATTTAATAATTTGTTGCGTAGACAAGAAAATGCAAAGTTGAAGACATTGGGAGGACAAGCAAAGTTGACGGGAACAATACTTGGAGTAGGGGGTGCCATGGTATTGGCTTTGTACCATGGCCCTCTCATACCCATTCGTGGATCAAGTATTCATTTAAAGATTGCTGCTAGTGATCATTCTGACCACACCCAATGGAACATCCTCGGACCGATTCTAGTCATCGTCAGTGCTTTGACATGGTTAATCTGGTTTATTATCCAAGTAAGTAGTCATATTCATTCATCGAAATACAAATTAATTTAACCAATTTGCTCAACAACATATATATTCGATTAGGCCAGAATGGGCAACAAGTATCCTGCTCCCTATTCAATCGCCGCTTTGATGCTGCTGATGGGGACTGTGCAATGTTGCGTATTTGGTGTAATCATGGAGCCACGTTTAAGTGAATGGTCGTTGTATCCAGGCATCAGGCATTGGCTAGTATATATGCGGTATGTATGTTTTCTGTATATATGATTGAATGGATCATCAAATAATACTTATATGATATGCAGGGAGTCGCATGTTCCGGGATAGGCGTTTGCATCATGTCATGGTGTATCAATAGAAAAGGAGCACTATTTGTTTCCGTGTTTAGCCCTTTGCTGTTGGTTATCGTTGCAGCATTGAGCTGGGCATTTTTGCGTGAGAAATTATACCTTGGAACGTAAGTACGCTTTTCAAAATATTATTTAATTTATCAGTGAAGATATATAATTAACGTCGTAACTAGAGAAATTATACCTTGGAAGGTAATGCCCATATAAATTACACATGGTCTAATAAAAAGGTTTCTATTATTTGTATACATGAGCTAAATTTAATGTTGGTCGCAGGGTGTTTGGGTCGGTGCTCATTGTGATAGGACTCTACATCGTGTTATGGGGAAAGAGCAAGGAAATTCAATGCCAATCAGAATTACAAGAAGCTAAGGAAGACATTGAAATGCACTAATATCTATATATGAGTTAAACAACTAAATAAATGATGATTATGTACCTTCTAAAGCTACAGAGCGCAATGTTATCTTTTTCAAAGTTTTTTGTTAAATTTGGATGCTAGTTTATCAATTATATATTAAAAGCAATTGATATCATTATCGTGGATTCAATAATAGCGTTGTTGAAAAAAATATTATCAACTAAATAATATTTTTTAGTTTTGGACGCTAGTTGTAATTAACCCTGTGCTAACCCAAGAGTGTAAAGAAACATAAATGACTTGAATAAAATTTACATTGAAGCATACCTAAAAGTTAAAGTATTGTTGCCATTCTTCTAAAAAAAACCTATATATCAACCAGCTACTACAAACTATATGTTAATAAAAGTTGTTACCAGGGGTAGACTCACCGTACTAACCCCGGAGTCAAGTGACTACAGTGACTTTTTTCTTTTTCTTTTTTTGTTGCATAGTAGTTTTGCGTAGTGGTTTTTGAGTGACTATAGTGATTTTTTGTAGGGTGAATCCACTTCATTTTTAAACACAATTCTCATCAAACAGCTAACCTTTAACTAAATAGCCCATTTATAAAGAGCTCAATTCTAATAATCTAATATATATAAAACAAAAGTTTATTACCGCTAAGTTGCCATTGGGTCACTTGGCGGCATCATACTTGTTCATAGCATTTTTTTTATTCTAGTATCGCAACGAACATAATGGAAGCTGACCAAATGACAATTTTGTTTTTTCTATAGTTTGTTTTAATTCCGATATCATAACGAACGTGACGGAAATCGACCGAATTCACACAGATACAACGTCTCGACGCCCGGGACTGACAACGCTCGGTCTTACCAACGCTCGAGTTTACTGACCGATACCACCTCATTGGTCTACTCAATTTTTATATATTTTTCTCTTTTTTAGCTCCGGTACCGTGACAAACGCAACCTAGCCAGAACCTACCGAATTTGTGTCAAGTCACCGCCTTAATGCCCGGCACCAATAAGGATTGGGTTTTACCACCGCCCAGGTTTACCGACCAAACAAACGTGGTTTTAAAGAATTTATTTTTTTATATGTTAATTTGATGAATATACTTTTTTACATGTTAATGGTGTATGTACATTGTACTGTAACGAACGTAAACGATACTAACTGAATTCGCGTCAACTCATCGATGTAACGCTCAGACTTTACCAACGCTCGGATTCTACCAACACCCGAGTTTCAAAGTTGAGGTTTTACCAACTGTCCCGACGCAATGCGCCGGATGAAAATCTAGTTTAACAACAAATTTCATCGTTTAAATACCTATTAATAAATAAAGAGCCCACTTATACTTAAAGTATAGTTAAGGGTAATTATAATCTCGTAGAGTGGTAAGGAACAACTTTTAATTGAAAAGTAACATATAGGGATAAACAAATTTGCTACCGGTATCGAAATCGGTATCGATGTCGGTACTGATTCGGTACCAAAGTTTTGAGTTTCGGGATCGGTACGGTATGTTAGAGTACGGTACCGGTATTTCCTGAATTTTTATCTTCAATACCTGTACCGTCTCGGTGTCGGTACCGGTATCAATACGGTACCGATCTCATTCCTAGTAACATATATGGAATCAAGTTAAAAGGTTCGAAGTAATCACTTTCTTCTAACCAAGATCTAGAGTTTATAATTAAGGTTAGTTATCTCCCAAAAAGATCATAATTTTAGTTTTTTGAATTCCTTTTAAAGCTAAAGGGATGTGTGGAAATCTTTTTTTTTTGGGGTTGGGGGGGGGGGGTGGGAGATTTGGGAGGGGATGAGTAGTTTTTGTTATCCTTTACTCTGAGTTTAACAAGCTGATGACTTTTTTTAGAAATTATTTTATTTATTTTTTTTTGGAGAGGGGTGGGTGGGGGGGGGGGGGGGGGGGGGGGAGGAGGATTTGGGAGGGGATGAGTAGTTTTTGTTATCTTTAGTCTGAGTTTAACAAGCTGGTGACTTTTTTAAACTTTTTTCACAATTTATAGTAATAATCATAAATAAATAAAGAACTAATGGTTTGAGAAGATACAACTTGATTTAAAGAGGTTCCAGTGAATGTTAACTAATTTACTCCATGTCTTCTCCCTGATCCTCAATCGAGAGTTTTTTTTTCGCAAGCGTCTTGTAACATTCGTTAATTTTAAACCCAAAAACCCGGCCCGTTTTTAAATTTTTGGTTTCGTTTATAAATATATGTATAAATATATACTCCTCAAGTTCGTTTCGTGTATCTATATGACTTTCGTTAAACGTTATTTGAATTAGTATTTGTATTTGTTAAAACGAGCCGTTTCGTCATTTCATTGTGATCGTGTTTAACGTGCATCGTTAAAATACTATTTACACGGAGTTACATTTATCGCTTGTTCGTTTTCTTTTTTTCATTTCGTTCGGTTATCGAAACTCCAAGGTTTAAAGTTTCATTAAAAGTTAAACGAGTTGCAAATTTTACGAGCATAATATAATATCCAAGCTTTATAACTTATTACACAAAGTTCGGGATCGAGTTTATAAATTATAATTTTTGTAAAACATCTTTTACACATTCCTAAGCCCAAGGTTTAAAATGTAAATATACTTTAACCTAGAACTAAAAGCATGCTCAAACTACAGGGACATAAAGTGAAAAATTAGTTTAAATTATATTAAACTACCCAACCCAGCTGCCGCCACCCCTGTTGTCTCGTTTTTCCGGCAGAAACTTCCGGCTACCGTCCTCGAACATCCAGCGAACCATTTTATCCCCTACTCTCGCTCCTCAATCCAATTAATTTGTATAACGGCCATAGAATAAAACAACCAACTTTAATCATCGTCAATAATTCATTATAACAGCTTGTAACGAGCAATTTAATCCCGTAGACCTCGTGTAACTGGCCGGAGTAATTATAGAAATTCAATAACGACCATTAAACATTTTACACTCCGATTATTAGTATAAATAGGACCAAATCAATCATCTAAACTCGTCCCAATCTTCTATTCCATCTGATAAACTCTCTTTAATCACTAATTTCTTCGTCAAAGATATTTTCCGGCGAGCTCGTGTCCTCCGTCAAAACGGCATCTTTCCGGGTAATTTTTATATGAATTGTATTAGTTTTGAAACGTCTAATAAAATCCCTAACTTGGATTGAATGTACATGGAACCATTTGAAGGAATTGAAACCTAGGGTTTGGTTAGGAAGATGATGAATATGAACATGCTTTTATATTTATTTTGTTTCTGTAACTTAATCAAATTCATAAACTGGTCTGGTGGTTAAGCAACTGGTTTAACAAGGAGGAGACCGAGATTCGAATCCGGATCATTGCGTCTCTTTTTTGGTATTCATTTTAACCATTTTACTTATAATTTAAAAATCATAATAAATTAAATAAAATTATTTTAAGCTAAATAAAAATTATTAAGAATTATATTTTACCATTTTCACCCAAAAACCAACTAAATCTTTTTGTGAAACCTGTCAATATTATTTTATAGTTTCTTTTTCGTTAACTTTATAACTTTAAAATCCATTAGTTTTTAATCCAATAACATAATCTTTTTTTTGAGATAAAATCACATCTTTAAAATCCAGGCTTTGTAAAGACTAATACAATCGCCATATTAATAACAAGTTATTAGATAATAATATTTACACTAATATAATAATTCCTTCTCATTAAATCGTTAATATTGGTTTCAATAAACTTCAATTTGTTAATGTTAGTTCGTTAGCTTATAAATCGTTAAACTTTAAATGATTTGTTAAAAATTTGCTAGCTTATATTTATTTAACCGAAATATGATTGTTAACCTATATTTCATTAAAAATAGCTTTATGTTTCGTTAGCTTTTAAATTCTTAAACTTTAAATTCGTTAACTTAAATATTCTTCATGATATGATTACCATTTAAAAACCGTATCTTGTAATATTGTAACTCTCATATTAGTGTTAAAAGTTATAATATTAAAATAATATAATATTATAATGCTATAAACTAAAATAATGCATTGTCCCGTTAACCAAATATATATAACTTTTCAATCCCGATAGATTAGTCTTTAAATTTCATATTTATTTTTATAGTTCGTGTGGATTGTTCGTCTCGGTTTCTTTGACACATTTTCGGATTTCGTTTTCTCGTTTATCATTGATTGCGAAGGTGAGTTCTTCATAACCCCATTCTTAATGCTTTTTAATGTTTTGGGGTGTAGCACGTCGCGAGTTTTTCTTTCGTTAGTTATGCGCTTGTTTACAAACCGATTCACTTATATCGTACATGTTAATATTATTCGTGCATATTGTTTATGATTATACGTGAACTTACTTGCAACGTGTTTATTGTTTTATTGGTGGAAGTTACGCAAACACAAACGCATACACATAGTGGGAGGGTCCGACGGGACGTACCCGCGCTGTCTAACGTTACGACTTCGGTTGTTTACGTAAGGTGGTTCTCATTTCCCCAACTTCAACGGCTTCGACTAAATGAACAGGAGGACGACACTATTTGATTTCATTTACTTTACGCTTGAATACTTATTGCATGACGATTGTTGAATCTCGAGTTTTCTATATATATGTATACGCAAAAAACTTATGAAAGCTCACCAACTTAATTGTTGATAAAATATATTATTTTCAACGTGCTACAGGTTGAATCAATGGTGTGCTAAGGACGAAGATCATTAGTATGCCTTAGGATATTGAAATAAAAAACTTGTTTACTTTCCCGATGAAGTGTTACTGTTTTTCTTTTTATTTATGAACAATGTGTGTACTTTTGATGATATGAAATGAATTAATTATAATTAATATCACTTTAATAGCGTTACGAGCTTATGAATGATCTGTACGTTACACCTGGGCGTATTCCGCTTAAAGCCGGGGTGTTACACGTCTCCCTAATGAGATCAGCAATACAAACGTTTCACTCTTCAAAGGATGTGATCACCTTCTTCACCAAGCACACCAGTGATGAATAGCTTTACAATTTCTTCTAAACTCAGTTTGTCAAGATAGTGAGCCTTCACCTAATAATAATAAACTCTCTATCAAGATAGAGTTCCTAACCCAATACAAAACAACACTATGCAAAGATAGTGTGTTCCGTCTTGGATCACCAACTTATGATGATTTCTCATTTGTCAAAACATTAGAACAGTATCTAGTGTTAACCCCTTAAATTACAAGTAAGATGGTTGGATGATTTCTTATAAAAACTTTTCTTTTTGGTATGAACTTTTAATCTCCCCACTAAACATTTGAAGCTTGAATAGACTGGATAAGCATTTATCCTTATAAGAGTGGAAAGTAATATGGTGACAAGATAAAGAAACAATCACCAAATAAAAATGGCAGGGTCAAAGAGGAAACAAGAGTAAATAGGGGTAATGAGTTTACTCCTTGCTTTCAAATGAATAAATCTAGATTTACTCCTGATTCCTCATATTAGAAACATTTTAACAGACCTAGAAATGCTTAACAGGATTAAAATGAATTTAAAGGTCAGTCTAATTTGTTTTGATCAAACAGTTGTAATCAACTAAAATGAATTTAGAATATGAGAATCGTCAGTTTTCAAATAATAACTATATTGAATGATTTGGGAACAGGGGACTTTTATAACTTAAATTATCAAAATTCAAATTTTCAAAACAAAAGGACGTTAAACAGGGTAAAATAAACATGAAAATATAAACATATCAACAGGCATGGAAACCAAGGCACAAGAAAAGTGTGATGGTTATTTGAAAGAATTTTCTTATGTTGTTGAGTTTGGAAAATACAAGACCGTAATGACTTTGATCCTTCATTCTAACTAATTTGTTTAGTGAGTGCAGGAGTAGTAGAGATGGACTATCAACAGAAAATAGTCGTTGATAGAGGCTACTTTTGGCACAAATTTGGGTAAATATGTTTACATATGAGCTTTAAATTGTTTATATGCGTTGATGTCTAACTGGAAGTGGGTTGATAAGATGCAAATTGGGCTTCAGGTTGTTTAAATCTAATGATCCCGTATTTGAAATATTTTTTCCCCTTAATCCAAATTAAATGGGATAAGGAATTTTAAGTAACCGTTTTTCCTAAAAAACCACTTAAAAATGAATTAATTAAAAAAATGTTTCTATTATTTCTTAATATATATATATATATATATATATATATATATAAACTGTTTAAAATCAAAAAAATTATAAAAAGATTTCAAAGTATGTGAAAAACGATATAAACCTATGTGCTAACAACAAGGTGAACACACACACTGATATATATATATATATATATATATATATATATATATATATATATATATATATATATATATATATATATATATATATATATATATATATATATAGGGTTAGGTTAGAATAAAAACTCACTTAAGTTGTAAAAACTCTAGAAATCCATTCTCAACCACATGTTTTTAATTAAATATTAAATCTTGTGGTCCACAATTAAAGTTAATAAAAAATATAAAAGTTTATTTACATTTTCTCTTTCCTGAAAACATATATAAAAATTACTAAAAAAATGTAAAAAAAATAGCAAAACATTTTTTTTATGTTTTCGATGTTTTGTATTAAATGTTACAACATATATTACATGTAACAAAAAAAAAAAACGATGTTACATAGGGTTTCTCAACTCAAGAGGGTTTTCAAACTATACTTTTCCTATATATATAAACAGTTTAAAATCTGAAAAATTACAAAATAATTTCAAAGTACGTGGGAAATGATATAAACTTTTATGTTAACAGCAAGTTGAACAAACGCAAGGTACTGTAGTTGAAAGGCTTAGACTCTGTAGTAGATGTTTCGGTAGGCTCAAATCTTGAGAATGAACAAGCGGTTTGGCTATTGACCCGTAGGTAATTAATGAACATGAGTCTGGTGGAAACGTCTTATGGTCTCGTTAGCTTAAATAAACCTTGTGTAAGGACTGGAATGAAGGTCGAATCATACTCAAGCTTTGTGTCACTTAATCACCAAATTGTAATAAACCAACTTTTTGTATTCGTACTCAATATATATAAATCATATGTATATCTGTACTATGTTTCGTGGTGGCGTATACATGAATGTTGATGCTAGCGGAAGACAGATTTTGCTCGGCACTGTGTTGCGCGATGTCGCAACTAGAGTTTTGAGGTAGTTTGTGATTTGTCCAACATGGTGAATTTTACACCTGTCAATGTATTAAAAAAAAACAAAAAGGCACAAGCCTATATAGTTTAATGCAAAATGCCAAAGCAAATAAAACCAAAAGGCAAAAAGCAAAGCGCACAAGCAAAAGTTTAAGACAAGTGTCTAGTTAAATCACCATGAAATAAACTACTATCGTTTAATCTTGATAGACCACTTAGAGTTCGTAGGTTTTGTGTCAAAAATATTTTGTTCATCTGACAAAATGTTTAAGTCAAGTTGGGTGATTCAGTTTGGTAAAACTAAAATGAAAATAGATAAAGTGGTTTATAGGCTTTTAAGTGTGTGTCCTACTTGATTAGAAAAACATATATTGTGTCCAGCCTTATATGTCTAAGTAAGTATTTGGGGGCATTGGTATAAGTGCCCAACAATAACGACAATCGACCTGATCTAGCTACATAAGTGTGTGTTGAAAAGTGTTCCTTGGCCAGCCTAAAAACGATTTGATCCCAACAAAATATACTTGCATTTATATATGGTTTTGTTTATATTTAGTTCCTCGATTTTATTTATTTTATTTTCAAACTTAATGGCTATTCTCCGGTTTCTCAAAGATTTTCTTAAATGACAAGGGAGAGGAGATTATGGCTTTTAAAAATTGAAATTTTTAGGCTTTTTGAAAAGGTTAATCTTTTACAAATTTTTTGATATTTCTACTTGTTTTTCGTATGAGAAGTTGGTAGTTCGTGTTGAAGAAACTCGCATCTCAATGAGGAGAAGTCCGGAGACATTTGGAAATGAGAAGAAGTCAGGGTTATAGAAAAGTCGTAAGAGATTTAAAGATTTTAAAACTTATTGAAGATTAGTGAGCAGATAAAGTCGTAAATACTGATGATCCCAAAATTCCAAATTAATGTCGGTGAGCTGCAAGTTCTTCAACAAAATTACTTAGTAGTAAGTTATACTTTTAAGGGAAGTTAGAGGTTCTTCAACAACATTTGGATGCTATCTATAATTCAAGGGGAGTAAAGTTAGCTGATTGTTGAAGATGATTACATAAAAAAATTGAAGATTATAGAAGACCAGCACAGAACAGAAAGAGATAAGTTTTTGAAGATAATGATCTAAGAATCTGAATCCATTAGAGGAGGAGGATAACAATTGTAATGCCAAAATTGAAGATTTCAGGATATCTCATAAAGAAGATATATAGAGTGAAGTCATTGAGAAAATTGAAGACTGAAAGCTGAAGACTGAAGACAAACAAGAGAAGACAAACAAGAATCTATGAACCTATTGTTAAGTGGGAGATCGTTGGTGCATATTCTGTGTGACAACAACTTAATAGATTGGTCGCATTTGTAATTGAGTATGCAATAGTTTATGTTTATGTTTGTAATGGGCCCGAGCAAACTTATGTAAGCGAACTTACTTATGTTTGCCATATATGGTTCGGGAAAACTTAACAAGTTATAAGTTAAGTGCGGTTTAGGTTTTACGGTAGACATTCCACACACTTCAAGCCATATTGCCGAGAGAAAACAAACAACTAGTTCGTAGTTACGTGCTCTAGTAATGTTTGTAATATGCTTGCAATCAATAGAAGAATTGTTTAAATTGAATTGTTTTTGTTATACTCGTTTACATCTTGTTAGCGTTAATCAGAGGGATTCTACACCTCTGATAGTCCGTATCAATCCTGTATCGATCTGTTTCAGGGACTTACACTTCTGTCTTAGTGAACTATAGCTAGTAAGCCATAATAGTTGGAATATTTCTATGATTTCCACCCTTCATATAAAGGTTATGGGATAGGATATTTGCATATACAGCAAATGAGGATGCAAGTCATGCCCGCAAAGAAAGTAGACAAGTTGCAAGTATGGGTGGAGGAATTTGGCTAAGCCATAAGATGGGCATCAACACAAGAGAAACCAATCATAATACTGAATTCTTTTTAGGACCATGAGTATCGTTTCTCGTATATAGTTTGGTAAACCTTAAATTGATCTTCATCAAAATTGTATTCAACATAAAATTCCCTAAAACATTCAGGAAAATAATGCTCATCGATTTTAGGACATAATGATCCGCTAACCTTTGCAAAGACGGAAGAGATATTGTAAGACCCACCAATGTGAACATGACGTCCTTCAAGTATCTTTCGGGTTGTAACAAAAGTTTGATTTGCTGATATGGTCGTTGGTTGCCAAGTACTTTGGTTGAGGAGTTGGGGTTCTCGGGAAGATGAAAAACCACTGCGATTTCCACCATGACGAAACGTATCGAGAGCAGTGGTAACCGTAATAATCTCTAAGGTCGGTGAGCAAAAATTTGTGGTCCGATCGTGATAATTTTGAGCGAAAGATAGTAAAAATTTAGCTTTGGATGAAGCTCTAGAGGAGGTTTTGGGGTTGAGTAGTTTTTGATTATGATTTGTGAGGGAGAAGAGGAAAAACTAGGGTTTTAACCATTCACACAAACAAGGTCAGGACTATGATGGTTGATACGCAGTCGCTTATATAGACTATGGAGCTTGACTGAATTTTGATTTTAAAACTGCCTCTTCGACGGTTACTTTAACGGTTGGTGGATGGTCAGTTTTGACAACCGTGGATTGGACCAGTTTTGAAATTCATTATGCCTCCTTGAAGGTCACTTTGGTGGTCACTCAATGGTGGGTAAAATCGACCATGAAGTTTGCTTCCCTCAAACTTATATGATGACACTACGGAAACGGTTGCTTCCATCGACTGTGCAAGGTTATTTAGCCATTTTCAGTAGGAGTTGGCCATCCATATAGCCGAGGTTGATCAAGGGTTATGTTATAACTTTCCTCGACCTAATCTCATGATTTGAAAAGTGTCCCTTTTCAATGGCTTGTTGAATATGCTAACTATGTTTTTTTTCCGAAAGAACCTTATTTATGAAACATGACCTTATTGCACATTATCCCTATGAAAGATGCTTCTTGTCGATATACTTAGTTTTAGAATGGAAAAAAGGATTCTTACTAAGATATATAGCACTTTTACTGCCACAAAATATAGGTATGGAAGAAGTACATGCCTCATAGTCCTCACGAGTTTATTTCATCCATAACGCTTGTGCACATGCTCTACTAGCGGCGATATATTCTACTTCTTTCTGGAAAGAGCAACCGAGGCTTGGTTTATTAGTGCAAGTCCCATGAATGCACGCATACCACTTGTACTGTTTCTATCAATTGTGCATCTACTATGATCGGCATTGGCAAAAACACATGATATCGATGCCTTCCACTTTTGGATACCATAGACCATGTTCTATAGTTTCCTTGATGTAGCGAAAGATGCGCTTGACGGCTTCATAGTATGCTTTCTTTGGATTTTCCTGAAATCTAGCACATAGCAAACACTATACATAATATCGGGTCTACTTGCCATTTGATAAATCAAGCTCCCAATCATACCTTTGTACCAAGTACTATCGAATACTTCACCTTCCTTATCTTGGGTTAAGGTAGTAGTTGTTGTCATAGGTGTATCAATAGGTTTACCATTCATAAATTAATCTTTTTCAATGTACCTCGAATATATTTAGATTGATTAATGAATATGCCATCATCATATTGTTTAATTTGCAAACCAATAAAGAAATTAAGTTCACCCATCATACTCATCTCTAATTCATCATGCATTTTGTTAGTAATTCATCACACAAGTTTTGATATGTAGAATCAAATATAATATCATCAACATATATTTGAACAATCAATATATCAACATTTATCTTTCTTAACGAATAATAAATTATCTATTCTGTACCCATAGCATATCCAATCTCAAACAAGAATGTATTAAGTCTATCATACCATGCTCGTGGGACTTGCTTAATTCCGACAATGCCTTATGAAGTTAATAAACATGATGAGTTTGACTCACTGCTCAAAACCGGGAGGTTATGACACATTAATTTCTTCATTGATTATGCCATTTGAAAAAACACTTTTAACATCCATTTGATAAATTTTAAAGTCTTTAGCATAAGGAAAAGCAAGTAGAATCCATATAAATTCCAATCAACACTACTTGAAAAATGCTTGTACAGATGACACGCAAATGCATGTCATGGACGCCCCGATCAAAAATTTAATGACACTCATCTAAAACACGCGTTCATGACATCGATTTACGACAAGCATTTATGCGTGTCATCGTGTAATTTTTTAATTATTTTTATTTTCCATCATTACTTAAATTTGCATTAATGACAAAAAATATAGCTTAAAATTATACATTTCATTTCTAAATTAGACATTCTAGATCATAATAGTTCAAATATTCCCCAAATTAACAAAAGTGTTGGTTAATATTCAGTATCATACATATCACTACCGAAAACTAAATTGTGTCGCGTAACCCCTCAATTCTTCTCGAACTTCATCAAAATCCATCCTGTATATTCGTCTTTGCCTCCCCCGATTTAAGAAGAAAGTTAAACAAAGAAATTTGGCTAGGTCAAAACGAAATGGGTCAAAACAAACCAATATAACATATTCAAACAAATAAATTACACTTACACTATTATTGACGAGTATTTGAAAACCTTCATGAATGATCTCCTTCATAATGTTTATGACAAATTGTAAGACATATAGTTAAGCTTTCTAGTGCTTTATAAACAAGAATATAGTAGTCTTAATTAAGAATACATAATTCAATCATAACTAGTTGTGTTACCCGCTTCGTGCCACAGGTTCATGTGATTTACTGAAATTGATTGTAATTGTAGCTGAATCATGCGTGACAGTGCAAAGTAGGGTTTAGGATAAGAAGAAAGGCATTAAAAAAAAAAACTCATCCTGTCAAAAATAAGAAAAAAGACATAAATTAAGCCAAAAAAAAAGGAATCACAACTACAAATTATCCCACTCGCCAGAACACAATGATACTGAGTGAGGCAATGGTCTACATATTAAGCTGATAAGTTGCCATTTGCATATCCTAAGTAACCTGGGTCTTTGACTTTTTTTAACATGGCAACTGGCTTTTGAAATGCTTAACCGATTTGGGCATTTGACTATTTTACTCTACTGTTTATAAAGCAATTCGCCTTTTAAATACTCTTATTCAATTATCATCAAGCTTCATAAACCGGTGCTTCCATTTCTTTGTTACTCTTAACTGTAAAATGTAAGGGAGCGTCGTACTCTTTTATGCACGTGCTTGGTATTGCATTCATGATGCGTTCACAAGAAAAATAGTGATTAATATTAGTACATATTAAAGCATGTAAACATATAAAGTTGTATAGGTATGCCGTAAATACCCTTGCAATATAAGACAGTTAGTGTTTTTTTAGTTAGGAATCTTAAAGTGTTACGTTACTTATTATCCTTATGTCACTTGTAATTTGTGAGCTTGCTGCTGAAAAATGTAATATGACTAGCTTTGATCCTAATGTTGTTCGCCAGCATTTTCGAAACAACAATAACCCCGAAACATATTCTGCAAATCTGAACCAAGACAACCTTAAATCTTCATTCAAAATCACAAAAACCACTCAAACGACACATACAAAATGAAACATATAGATGAATAATAAGTAGTTACCTGTGGGGTACGATGGTGGTAAGAAGAAAGGGCGCCGGCACCCATAGAAGATTTCCGATTGGCGAACGGTAAGAAGAAAAGTGACGTTGATAATCAAAATCTAAATCAGAAGTATCAAAGTCACCAAAAAATGAACATTAGTCGATGGTAACGACCATGAAAAAAACTCATGTAAAATAATTTTCTGAATAAATTAACCATTACCTGTTGGTTGTCGCCTCAGCTGCTGATTATCGATCGCATCGCCCGTGCCAGAGTAACAACAATACTTCTCTAATTTCCCTTTCCCGCAATTTGTCACACCACCATCCAATCACCCCATTATTCACATGCAATAAATCTAGTAACCTTTATTTTCTTACAATTAGTGATTTTTAACCACATAAATGTTTTCAATTTTTGACTAGCCAATTGAATAATGCAATTAAGCATGTTTAAAAGTAGATTTCATAAACAAACAATAACAAGTAATTACTCCTAAATCACTAAATAATTAAACCTACAATCTGTACAATGAAATTTCATCCTACAGTCTCCATCAAAATCGTATACTTGTTTGGTACTACAAATGATACAATTTGAACCAAGCAGTGTTCACTAATAGATTCGAAGTAGAACTTGGATAAAAGAGTGTCGCTAATCTCTAGATGAAAAGCTCACACTGCCATTAATGAAATTTGAAAAATAGGGTTAGGGAATAATGAAGGACGTCGACGGTAGCGTCTTGGTAGCGTGTGTGTCCTTGACACCGAGACTTAATACCTTGTTGTTGATCAAAGAATTGGGCAACTAACATGGTGTAAGACCCCGAATCCCGGAAATCCTACAGTTGGTAATCACATCCACAATTTCACAAAAATTTAAAACCAAACAATTCTTTGTATTTAAAACCAGTTCAGAGTGAATAACAGCGGAAAAAGTTTAAGTATTAAAAATCCCAAACACGGGTACAAGTGTCCAAAATCGAATGTAAATAAAATATCCGTTTTATTTGAAATCCTTGACCAGAAATGCCTTCAACCTTCCGAGTAGTCTCTAGCACGTCCAAACGGTAACCTCCAATCCTTAACCTGAAAGTCAAACTAACATACACACAAAGTCAGCTTGAGCTGAGTGAGTTCAAGTTTTCGTAAACAATATTTCATACTTTATCTCAAAATTATAGTTCTAAACAATAGAGAGGATAATAATAAAATAATTAATATAGCTCACCAAATAATAAATTCATCGTCGAATACGCGTACACGGGCCTCTCCACCACGAGTCGAGACTCGAGTAATATATTTGACCCGGACGCGGTAAGACCTAAGCATGTGACACGAGCCTATACACCACGGGTCAAATCCGAGTAATATATTTGACTCGGTCACAGCTAACACATCCAAGCACGTGATACGGGCCTCTCCACCACGGGTACATCCCGAGTAATATATTTGACCCGATCATGGCTCAACATTCAACATTCAACGGGCCTCTTCACCACGGGATTTTAAAACCCGAGTAATATATTTGACCCGGCCGTGATCACCATGCACACACACATCAATAAGCCTACTCACATCATTCTTAGTCACGAGGAACTAAATATCATCGCACAACCGTAGGCTATAAGGTAACACATACTCATACATACATACATACATACATACATACATACATACATACATATATATATATATATATATATATATAAACATCCCAACGTGAACCAAGTAAATAGGTCTACTCGTATTCAATTTCTACCAAGTCTATTAACATCCTCGAGTCTAGACCGTCAATAATGTATGTAACCTTAAAGGATACAAGACCATAAACAAGTCTAAAATATCCTAAAGCATGTAAAATAATTCAAATATAACTTTCAAAATGCACAAACACGAGTGAGACAGTGTAATACCATTCAAACAGTTGTAACGGGTAAAATCGTATAAAATTGGATTTCGGTGTGCATGCTAGCCCAAAACTTAAAAAGAGTTAAACGGGGCGTCAAGTGTAACACCCCGACCAAAGGCGGATTATACATCGGGGCGCCACATATTGTTTCATTACTCGTGACACTATTTGGGTGTCAATATTTAATAAATACATTCATTCGCGCACGCGCAGCGTAAACACAAGATAACATAAATCATCATAAATCAATATATTATAAATCATAATAATAAAACAGCAATAACTTGTCTTGATACATTTTAATCTAGGTCCAAAATAAAGAAAACTTCCTACGTGTCCACAAGCTCCAAATGTAGCTACAGCAAACCTGAACATGTGTTAAAATAAAACGTCAAACACTTGCGTGTTGGTGAGAAATCAAGTTTAATATCATACATAGATAACAATAAATCTGCGCGCAACACGTGTATGTCTGGTGTTTAACAAGGGTGTAATAAGATTGTGATCAAGCCTAAATAGATCATAGTTCATAGTTCAATCCGTGCTCCCAAATGAGCACAAAAACAAGAAAACATCTGTGCAAGTGTAAACAAAGAAAAACCGTAAACGATAGGTCTCCCGTGTTCATCCAATGGATCCATGAAAACTTCGGAATAGGCCGAACAAAGCGGTTAATGATACACACATACAAATAAACAGCCAAGTAAACGTCCTCAACACATGGGATACTGCGCGACTAAAGTTCATAAATAAGTTTAAGACTCTAAGTTTGTATGAACACATGAACATCCCAAAACATTAAAAATAAAAAGGGATTAGGTACGAGATTACTCACTTGATAAACGATGCGGTGTAAGATAAAGCAAGAACCAACTTTAAAAAAGCACAAGTTAACCTATAAATAAGATTATTGTTTTAACGATTGGTTTTAAGTCTAGATTATAAGTTAGCATAATTAATAAGTAACTTAAACAATTTATTATAATATATATGTATTACCGGAAAAGCAGGGCAGAACAGGATAGAAGGCGAAGGCAAAGAGAAAGGAGACGGCAGAGGATCAACGGCAGAGAGCAAGGAAGAGGAAGATAACAAGTGTTTGTGTGTGTAGTGTTAGGAAATTAACATTATTATTTATAGGGAAACCCTAGGGAACACAATCCCTAGAAAATGGGAAAAGATCTCCAAAAAGTAAAAGATTCCAAAAGCAAAAGATATCAAAAGATATGGCAGCTGCAGGGGACAAAGGAAAAGCTGACAGGTAACAGTAAACAGGCATGGGCGAGTCAGATAAAGGTACTGGTCAAGCATGGAAAAGCAGATCTCAAAAGATAATGTCAGTCACTTTTTCTGTCAAGCAATGGGGTTGGCGCGCATGCTGCGCCAAAAGTGGCTTTTCAGACATAAGATAGGTCAGGTCAACAACACAGGAGATAAGACATCACAAAAGTAAACGGCTAGATTAAACAGAAGACTCAAAGGGTTTAGCGCGAGAAGGCATCGAGCGCACGCGCGAGGGCGAAGGCAGACAGAGAACAGTCCACAGCGCGCCGCGGGAAGAACTAAAATCCTTAGCGCGTCGCGGGAAGAACTACCATTCTTAGCGCGCTGCGAGAAGAACTACAATTCTTAGCGCGTCGCGGGAAGAACTACCGTTCTTAGCGCGCTGCAAGAAGAACTACAATTCTTAGCGCGCTGCGAGAACAGTTCGCCTCGCGTATCGCAGGAACAACTGGTCTTCGCGCAGGCTTCCTTGTAAGGAGTCTGGCGCGTGGAGCTGCGCAGACAACCTTAGGCGGGAAGAAACAAAGGACAGCAAAGAGTTAAGAGAAAAAGGGGGTTCAAGGCTAAAGGGCGGGATGGCGACAAGAGGGAAAAGAAGGCGGAAAGAGAGAAGAAGAGGGACGGGACGGCGGAAAGGAAAGAGAGGAAGAGGCGGGAAGGAAAATATATTATTATTAAAAATAAAGTATAAGTATAAATAAATATTAAATCATTAAGAAAGAGATCGGATAAGGGAAACGGGTACCTGGGTCGGGTCGGATCGGGGCAGATGTCACAGTCTCCCCTACTTTAAGAAATTTCGTCCCGAAATTTATCTCGAAGTAGGTTGCGCAGAGAACAGGTGCGGGTACTTGATCTTCATTTGATCTTCCCTTTCCCATGTAAACTCGGCTCCGCGCGTGGACTCCCAGCGAACTTTCACGATAGGGATGCGACTGCGCTTGGTTTGCTTAACCTCGCGATCCATAATCTCAACAGGCTTCTCAACGAAATGCATAGATTCATCAACTTGAACTTCATCAAGTGGAATGTGAAGGTTCTCGTCAGCTAAACACTTCTTGAGATTGGATACATGGAACGTTGGATGCACATTACTGAGCGCGGGCGGCAGGTCAAGTCTGTAGGCAACTTTTCCCACACGCGCGAGAATATTGAATGGACCAACATATCGAGGAGCAAGCTTACCTTTCTTCCCAAAGCGGACAACACCCTTCCAGGGCGACACTTTGAGGAGAACAAGATCACCAACTTGAAATTCGAGAGGCTTTCGCCTACGATCTGCGTAACTCTTCTGTCGGCTTCTGGCAGTCAGCAGATGATCACGGATCTTGGCGATTTTATCGGTTGTCTCTTGAACAAGTTCGGGTCCTGTGATTTGAGTTTCACCCACTTCGCTCCAACAAATCGGGGAGCGGCACTTACGACCGTAAAGTGCTTCAAATGGGGCCATACCAATACTGGAATGATAGCTGTTATTATAAGAGAACTCGATCAAAGGCAGGTGCAAATCCCAATTACCTCCAAAATCAAGAACACAAGATCGGAGCATATCCTCAAGAGTTTGAATAGTTCGCTCAGACTGACCGTCAGTCTGAGGATGATATGCCGTACTCATGTCCAAGCGAGTTCCTAGCGCAGATTGGAGAGATTTCCAAAAGCGAGATATAAAACGGCCATCGCGATCGGATATGATGCTCAAAGGAGTACCATGGCGGCAGACAATTTCCTTGACATAAAGCTGCGCAAGTTGCTCAACACGGTAGTTTTCACGAATGGGCAGAAAGTGAGCAGACTTAGTCAAACGATCCACTATTACCCAAATGCTATCATGTTTGCTTGCTGTCAAAGGTAACTTGGTAATAAAGTCCATCGCTATACATTCCCATTTCCATGTAGGAATTTCTGGTTGTTCGAGCAAACCAGATGGGCGTTGATGTTCAGCTTTTACCTTGGAACAAGTCAGGCATTTAGCTACGAACACAGCAATATCCTTTTTCATACCGGGCCACCAATAAGTAATGCGCAAATCCTTGTACATCTTATCAGCGCCTGGATGAATAGAATACCGAGATTTATGCGCTTCACTCAGGATATCAGCGCGAAGATTCTCATCAAAGGGAATCCAGATGCGATTGAGATAGCAGAGAATTCCACTCAGATTGGGAACAAAATGCGCTTCCGCGCCACACGCTAACTCGGCGCGAAGGTTACCATTACTGATGGATGCGCTCTGCGCGTCACGAATGCGCGATTCAAGGTTGCTTTGAATCGGCGCAAAGCGAAGCTGCGTGCGCGGCAAAATACAGTTAAGCTGGCTGGGTTTACGGCTGAGCGCATCGGCTACCACATTAGCCTTACCAGGATGATACCGGATCTCACAATCGTAATCGGCGTTGCCTCATGTTGAGTTCCTTTTGATCAAAGATATGCTGAAGGCTTTTATGGTCAGTGTAGAGGATACACTTGGTACCATAAAGGTAGTGTCTCCAGATCTTCAAGGCAAATACCACTGCGCCTAGTTCGAGGTCGTGAGTTGTATAATTCTTTTCATGAACCTTGAGTTGCCTTGATGCGTAAGCGATAACCTTGCCTCGTTGCATAAGAACACAACCGAGACCTTGATTGGATGCATCGCAATACACGACAAAATCATCATTACCCTCAGGTAGCGCAAGAACAGGAGCTTCACACAACAAACGCTTGAGCGTCAGAAAGGCTTCTTCTTGCTTCGAGCCCCAAATATACGGTTTACCTTTGTGCGTTAGAGCTGTTAAAGGCAATGCGATCTTTGAGAAGTTCGAAATAAAGCGCCGGTAATAACCAGCTAAGCCCAGAAAGGAACGGATCTCGGTAGGAGTAGTCGGCGTAATCCAGTTCTTGATTGCTTCAATTTTGGATGGGTCGACATGGATACCCATCTTGTTAACAACATGGCCAAGAAACTGTACTTCATCAGACCAGAATTCACACTTGGAGAGCTTGGTAAAGAGCTGCTCGGCTCTAAGCTTTTGCAATACCAATCGAAGATGTTGCTCATGCTCGGCCTTGGTCTTAGAATAAATCAGAACGTCATCGATAAACACAATCACGAATTTATCCAAGAAAGGCCTACACACCCGATTCATTAGATCCATGAAAAAAACGGGTGCGTTGGTTAAACCGAAGGACATGACCAAGAATTCAAAATGGCCATAACGAGTTCGAAAAGCAGTCTTCGGAACATCTTCATCGCAGATGCGCAACTGGTGATAGCCAGAGCGGAGATCAATCTTGGAGAAACAAGAGGCACATTGGAGTTGATCAAAGAGGTCGTCAATACGCGGTAAGGGATACCGGTTCTTAATGGTGAGTTTGTTCAACTCGCGGTAATCAATACACATGCGAAACGTACCATCTTTCTTTTTAACGAACAACACCGGAGCACCCCAGGGCGAAGAGCTAGGGCGAATGAATCCTTTAGCGGTCAACTCTTGAAGTTGACTTGCCAATTCTTGCATTTCAGCGGGTGCAAGACGGTAAGGAGATTTAGCTACGGGGGAAGCACCAGGGACAAGATCAATACGGAACTCGACTTCACGAGCGGGAGGGATACCAGGAAGATCATCAGGAAAAACTTCAGGGAAGTCACGCACAACAGGGATATCGCGAAGCTTCTTTTCTTCAGCAGGTTTAACCACATGGGCTAAGAATGCAATACACCTTTTCCGCATGAGCCTTCGGGCTTCGGCGCAAGACATAAGTTTAAGACCACTGGAGGGTTTCTCGCCATAGATATGAAGATCACCATTTTCTCGAGGAATGCGAATCAACTTCTTGGCGCAAATAACTTCGGCGCGATTCTTCGAGAGCCAGTCCATACCAATAATAACATCGAAACTTCCAAGAGGCATGGGGATGAGGTCGATTAGAAAATCGTTTTCGTTAAGGTTAAGCGTGCAATCTTTAATCACGGAGTTAATTAAAACAGTTTCACCATTAGCCAATTCAACTGAAAAATTTTCTTTTAAATCGCTGCGTGGTCGCGCAAGCTTCTGCTCAAACGCGCGAGAAATAAAACTTCGATCGGCGCCAGTATCAAAAAGTACAGAAGCATAAAATCCGTTAAGCAAAAATGTACCATTAACTACGTCATTATTCGCTTGCGCTTGGTGCGCGGTTATGTTAAAAGCTCGGCCACGCGCCACTTGGTTCGAAATTTGGTTCACCGGATTCGCTTGTGTGATTTGCACTTGTAGTCTCGGGCACGCGTTCCGGAAATGACTGGGATCACCGCAGTTAAAGCACGATCTGGGTCGTGGGTTTTGGTAGGTTGGTTGTGGGTTCTGCGGGTAGACTGGTGGTGTTGGCGCAATTGGATTGGCGGAAGGGACTCTACAGTATTCGGCTAAGTGACCAACGCGGCCACATCGGTTACATTGTCGACACGGGGTTTGGGTTGGGTGGTGAAATCTACAGGTTGGGCAAAAGGGTTGGGTTCCTGTGTAAGGTTTCTTAGTTGGCGGGGCAGGGAGTGCGGGATTGGTTAAGGCATAGTTGTGGACTACAGGAGGTGTTGGGTAGGTCGACAGTGGGTTAGGCGCGTAAACTGGGGGTTGGTAGGTGGGTTGCTGGACAATGGGCGGGCTGGTAAGCGCATAGGCTTTGCGCCTGCGCTTGAGGTTGTTACGGTTTGAGGGTTCTGGTTTGGTTTCTGTTGGTTCAGGGGCAGTCTTGGTGGGTTTGGTCTTCTCAGCTCCCCGCAGGAACAGGGTTCCTGCTCTGACATGGTTGTCGCTGAGCACAGCGGCCAACTCGATGGCGTCAGAGAGGGTTGCTGGGTTTCTGGCCCATACAGAATCTTGAATTTCCATGGGGAGACCCCCAAGGAATTTCTCTATGGCTCGGCGGGAAGGGGTAACAAGGTGAGGGACAAGCAGGCTTAGTTCATGGAAGCGCGTCGCGTACTCGCGCGCTTCACCGCTGTATTGCTTAAGATTCCAAAATTCCTCCTCCAGGCGCTTAACTTCGTTGGGAGGGCAGAATTCTCGCGTCAGAATTTCCTTGAATTCCTCCCATGTCATGCTAGAAGCAGCTTCTGCGCCACGCGCATGAGCTACTCCATTCCACCATGTAAGCGCTCTAGATTCCAGGACACTGGAAGCATATAGGGTTCGTCTGTCTGGAGGGCATTGGGTATGGAGGAAAGTGTTTTCTATCTTTTCGAGCCACTGGAGCATCACGGTGGCTCCTTCAAGACCTGTGAACTTTGGAGGGTTACCCGCGTTAAAGGACTTAATGTTATAACCGGAGGGGTTGGTATTGTTTTGGCTCAAAGCTTGTGCTATTGCGGCGGCCATTTCCTGGGAACGTTGCTGTCTATGCCTGCGCGAGGCTTCTCTCCTCTGATGACGGCGAGATAGCGGAGGCATTCTATAAAAGTTTTAATTTTGTTAATATCTTAGCGCAAAGTATAATCTTATAAAGCTTGGTTTCGCGGAGTCAGTTACTGTCAAAAGTTAAAGTAAAATAAATGACCCTAAATGCAGACTTAATAAAGGTAACAAATTCGAATCAAGAATCGACAATTCATGTATCACCATGACTTTCCGAATTCTCAATTTAAAATGACTAGTAAACGAGTATTGGAGATTGACGATTCATGTATCACCATGACTTTTCAATCCCCTATAAAATATACAAGAAAATGAGTATTGGAGGTTGACAATTCATGTATCACAATGACTTTTCAAGTCTCCAACCTCAGAACATAATCGTAAATGGAATTTGAAAATCAACTATTCATGTATCACCATGACTTTTCGGATTTTCAATCCCAACAAACGAATATGTAAGTAAAATCAATAAAAATCGAAATTCAGCAAAAATCAAAATATCGCGAAATAAAACATAAAATCATATACTGCGCAGGCGCGAGCATATTCATAAATAACGAGTAATTAACAATAAGCGCGCAAACATGAGATTTCTCTCATGCGCGAGAAGGGACTCTTAGGTATTCTAGGCCGTTACGTCTAACCACCTATCCTAAAGTCAACGAGCTCTGATACCAATCTGTAACACCCCGACCAAAGGCGGATTATACATCGGGGCGCCACATATTGTTTCATTACTCGTGACACTATTTGGGTGTCAATATTTAATAAATACATTCATTCGCGCACGCGCAGCGTAAACACAAGATAACATAAATCATCATAAATCAATATATTATAAATCATAATAATAAAACAGCAATAACTTGTCTTGATACATTTTAATCTAGGTCCAAAATAAAGAAAACTTCCTACATGTCCACAAGCTCCAAATGTAGCTACAGCAAACCTGAACATGTGTTAAAATAAAACGTCAAACACTTGCGTGTTGGTGAGAAATCAAGTTTAATATCATACATAGATAACAATAAATCTGCGCGCAACACGTGTATGTCTGGTGTTTAACAAGGGTGTAATCAGATTGTGATCAAGCCTAAATAGATCATAGTTCATAGTTCAATCCGTGCTCCCAAATGAGCACAAAAACAAGAAAACATCTGTGCAAGTGTAAACAAAGAAAAACCGTAAACGATAGGTCTCCCGTGTTCATCCAATGGATCCATGAAAACTTCGGAATAGGCCGAACAAAGCGGTTAATGATACACACATACAAATAAACAGCCAAGTAAACGTCCTCAACACATGGGATACTGCGCGACTAAAGTTCATAAATAAGTTTAAGACTCTAAGTTTGTATGAACACATGAACATCCCAAAACATTAAAAATAAAAAGGGATTAGGTACGAGATTACTCACTTGATAAACGATGCGGTGTAAGATAAAGCAAGAACCAACTTTAAACAAGCACAAGTTAACCTATAAATAAGATTATTGTTTTAACGATTGGTTTTAAGTCTAGATTATAAGTTAGCATAATTAATAAGTAACTTAAACAATTTATTATAATATATATGTATTACCGGAAAAGCAGGGCAGAACAGGATAGAAGGCGAAGGCAAAGAGAAAGGAGACGGCAGAGGATCAACGGCAGAGAGCAAGGAAGAGGAAGATAACAAGTGTTTGTGTGTGTAGTGTTAGGAAAATAACATTATTATTTATAGGGAAACCCTAGGGAACACAATCCCTAGAAAAGGGGAAAAGATCTCCAAAAAGTAAAAGATTCCAAAAGCAAAAGATATCAAAAGATATGGCAGCTGCAGGGGACAAAGGAAAAGCTGACAGGTAACAGTAAACAGGCATGGGCGAGTCAGATAAAGGTACTGGTCAAGCATGGAAAAGCAGATCTCAAAAGATAATGCCAGTCACTTTTTCTGTCAAGCAATGGGGTTGGCGCGCATGCTGCGCCAAAAGTGGCTTTTCAGACATAAGATAGGTCAGGTCAACAACACAGGAGATAAGACATCACAAAAGTAAACGGCTAGATTAAACAGAAGACTCAAAGGGTTTAGCGCGAGAAGGCATCGAGCGCACGCGCGAGGGCGAAGGCAGACAGAGAACAGTCCACAGCGCGCCGCGGGAAGAACTAAAATCCTTAGCGCGTCGCGGGAAGAACTACCATTCTTAGCGCGCTGTGAGAAGAACTACAATTCTTAGCGGGTCGCGGGAAGAACTACCGTTCTTAGCGCGCTGCGAGAAGAACTACAATTCTTAGCGCGCTGCGAGAACAGTTCGCCTCGCGTATCGCAGGAACAACTGGTCTTCGCGCAGGCTTCCTTGTAAGGAGTCTGGCGCGTGGAGCTGCGCAGACAACCTTAGGCGGGAAGAAACAAAGGACAACAAAGAGTTAAGAGAAAAAGGGGGTTCAAGGCTAAAGGGCGGGATGGCGACAAGAGGGAAAAGAAGGCGGAAAGAGAGAAGAAGAGGGACGGGACGGCGGAAAGGAAAGAGAGGAAGAGGCGGGAAGGAAAATATATTATTATTAAAAATAAAGTATAAGTATAAATAAATATTAAATCATAAAGAAAGAGATCGGATAAGGGAAACGGGTACCTGGGTCGGGTCGGATCGGGGCAGATGTCACATCAAGAACTCACCTGAATCAATCGAACACCTGCAACGAGCTAGGAAATCACTAAGTGCACAATCACAAGCAAGGGCCTGTAAATTATACACAACACGTTACTAAACTAGACCGTAAGAACAATCTTGCCTAATGGGCCGTTCAAGCCCAACACTTTGGCCCAAGGCCCAACAACTTGGGCCCAAGCCCAAACCAAACCCAATTACTTTACCTCAGCCCCTAAAATCTTTCAACTAACCAAATCCACCCTACGATTATGGCCGGGGCTAACCATGACGCACAACTCACCCACCGGTAATCAAATCGAGTCGAATAAGCGCGTAATAAATCTTAAAACCAATTGTCAAACGAATCAGCCCCAAATGGACCAAATTCCCATCTTAACCTTTTCTTACATCATAATTATGTCACCCGAGTTGATAGGGTTGACGGTTCCTTTTTACAACTTTCAATTTAACATTTAAACGAAAATTCGCGCACTGCCGACTCGATTGACCAATCACCAACCAAAACAGCCCGAGTATCAAAATTTTAATTTTCCCACAGCCCTTAAACCACCTTAGGGCTGTACAAACTGATTCGGTCGGTCATCCGATCGATTAACGCATCAAACTCAACAATTGCCAATCCTACACTCGATAAACCCTAGTTTTCGACCTAAAATCGATTGACCGACCTAAACACCTCCATTGGCCATGAAATTTTAGTATGTTGTAAGTGACATACCTAGGAAGTTTGTGGTGCAAAAACCTTAACCGAAACATCCCCGAAACTGCCCAATTGGACAGCCACCCGACAAGCCTAAAAACAACCTAATTTCGACGAATAAACGCGCCATAAGGATGAATTAAGGTGAAAAAGAGTTGTATACATATAATACCGACCTGGAATGAACCTCGGGAGGCTGGATGGTGGCTGAGTAGCACGCAAAACGAGAGAGAAGGGGGGTGGGGGTTGCGCCGATCGGACCTAGGGTTGGGTTAGGTTTTATTTATTTATTTTTATATAATATATAATAACAAATTAACATTATGTCCCCTCCACTTTATTAATGGTTGAACTTGGAAGAAAAGTTAAGTGTGAAACGTTTTCGAGGGTGGTCAAGGAGCCCTCGGAAGAATGCCGGGTCAAGCCCGGAAGGTGTACACAACACTACAAGGTTAAACCTTTTTATCGGAAATTTACGGACGTTACAAGTCTACCCTCCTAAGAATGGGTTTCGTCCCCGAATCCCGCTACACAGGAACAAGTGCGGTCAAAACATCACATCATACATGGAACAGGTATAAATAGTACCCCTACTAAAGATATCGTACGACTTCCTTGCCAAACGATTACACACGAAAGCATTCGAGAGGGAGATAAATAGACAGCGCAATGCAACAAATAAAATGATCACAAGGGTTACCTGAAATGGTGTATGTGTCCTCCTTTGACTCCTTCGTCGAGATACTAAAAGCACTCGCCTTAACCTTCGGTCTCTTTTCCATTTTCCCCCTCGAGGAAGTCCCCTGCTCGGACTCCCCCGCCCTATTGGTATGGCAATTTGATGCTAAATGTCCAGACCCCCTACATCGGAAACAAATCAAAGTCAGGCACTCGTAGCTGGCGTGTCCAGTCTCCCCACAACGAAAACAGGGCATAGCCCCAGGCCTGCATTCCCCTCGATGCGGCTTCCCGCACTTCCTGCATCCATCGCTATACCCCTTACTCTTACGATCCGACGTCTCCGTCCTTGCTTTCTTCCCAGCCGATACAGAATCAATGCCCCCATAATGTTTGCCGTTGGAGTTAGAGCTCGGTTTCCAATCCTTTCCAGATTCAATTGGGCTCACCATCTCTCTCTGTTCATATAATGTACCTGCTAGGGTAACCACCGAATGGAAAGAGCTCATGCCGGTGGTCACCACACCCCTACGAACATCTACCGGTAGACCCTTCACGTACTTTTTGATTCTTTTATCTTCAGGGGTAACTAGATCGGGACATAGGTGAGCCATCTGGTTGAATTTTGTAGTATACTCTCGATGTGACATATCACCCGCTTCTAAAACTAAGAACTCCTGCTCCATCTTATCTACTTTATGCGGAGGGCAAAAATGACCGATAACCAACTGTTTCAACCCTTCCCAAGCCATCCTCCTAATAGAACGATTACGCATAGCCTGAGCTAGATTATCCCACCAACACAGCGCCTCAGAACGAAACGAACGAGGTAGTAGCATAAGTTACCATATCCTCCTATTTGCACTTACTAACCCTCAATACGGCTTCCATCTCCCTAACCCACTGATGAGCTGCCAACGCATCTTTAGTACCATCGAAAGCAGGAGGGTCGCACTTCTTGAAATCCACATACGAACAACCCCTAGAAGACACACTAAACGCACGAACTTCTTCCTCCTTCTCGCATGACACCACCACCTCGTCTTCAACCTGAGTCTCTTATCCTTTTCCCTGCTTATCCGCACTTTTTCCAACCATTGACTCTTTTGCAACCCTAACCACCTCAGCAACAATCTCGGGAATAACGCTCTGAAGAACCTGATAAACCTCATCTGCGATGGCTGCGCGTATAGCAGAACCTAAGACGGGGTTATCCCCTTCCTCTTGAACCGGGGTTTCCTCCGGCTGGGATGTAGGAATCTCACTCTCCGCCTCGGCACGCGGCTTACGACCACGGCCGTGAACATTCGGGCGACCTCTCTTAGTAGTACGAGTATTAACCATGACTTATCCCTACAAAGAAAGAATTTTAACACGGTCAAGTACAAGTGGTATTTAGAATATGCAAGGTAACGGTAAACTACTAATAACGTTGATGAAGTGTTATTAATTGTTTACTTTACCCGCCCATCCTAAGTACCCCCTGCCCCTAACCATATTTGCATCCCATCTAACACTTAAGCAATTTATGCACATAATAAAAATTTAAAACTTATAAGAATGACTAAAAAAAATTAAAATTACCTCTTGGCGTGCAGCTACTCGCGATTGGCATTTCTAGTCCTTTCTTTTACAGTTCGAGTCCAAGCATTCAAGAATGCTCGGATCCCTCGAACCATGAATCTGATACCAACTTGTAAGACCCCGAATCCCGGGAATCCTACAGTTGGTAATCACATCCACAATTTCACAAAAATTTAAAACCAAACAATTCTTTGTATTTAAAACCAGTTCAGAGTGAATAACAGTGGAAAAAGTTTAAGTATTAAAAATCCCAAACACGGGTACAAGTGTCCAAAATCGAATGTAAATAAAATATCCGTTTTATTTGAAATCCTTGACCAGAAATGCCTTCAACCTTCTGAGTAGTCTCCAGCACGTCCAAGCGGTAACCTCCAATCCTTAACCTGAAAGTCAAACTAACATACACACAAAGTCAGCTTGAGCTGAGTGAGTTCAAGTTTTCGTAAACAATATTTCATACTTTATCTCAAAATTATAGTTCTAAACAATAGAGAGGATAATAATAAAATAATTAATATAGCTCACCAAATAATACATTCATCGTCGAACACGTGTACACGGGCCTCTCCACCACGAGTCGAGACTCGAGTAATAAATTTGACCTGGACGCGGTAAGACCTAAGCATGTGACACGAGCCTCTCCACCACGGGTCAAACCCGAGTAATATATTTGACTCGGTCACAGCTTATACATCCAAGCACGTGATACGGGCCTCTCCACCACGGGTACATCCCGAGTAATATATTTGACCCGATCACGGCTCAACATTCAACATTCAACATTCAACGGGTCTCTCCACCACGGGATTTTAAAAACTGAGTAATATATTTGACCCGCCAGAATGATGATCACGCCACTCGGGCCTCTCCACCACGGGATTTGAAAACCCGAGTAATATATTTGACCCAGCCATGATCACCATGCACACACACATCAATAAGCCTACTCACATCATTCTTAGTCACGAGGAACTAAATATCACCGCACAACCGTAGGCTATAAAGTAACCCATACTCATACAAACATACATACATACCTCCATACATACATACATACATATATATATATATATATATATATATAAACATCCCAACGTGAACCAAGTAAATAGGTCTACTCGTATTCAATTTCTACCAAGTCTATTAACATCCTCGAGTCTAGACCGTCAATAATGTATGTAACCTTAAAGGATACAAGACCATAAACAAGTCTAAAATATCCTAAAGCATGTAAAATAATTCAAATATAACTTTCAAAATGCACAAACACGAGTGAGACCTTGTAATACCATTCAAACAGTTGTAACGGGTAAAATCGTATAAAATTGGATTTCGGTGTGCATGCTAGCCCAAAACTTAAAAAGAGTTAAACGGGGCGTCAAGAACTCACCTGAATCAATCGAACACCTGCAACGAGCTAGGAAATCCCTAAATGCACAATCACAAGCAAGGGCCTATAAATTATACACAATACGTTACTAAACTAGACGGTAAGAACAATCTTGCCTAATGGGCCGTTCAAGCCCAACACTTTGGCCCAAGGCCCAACAACTTGGCCCAAGGCCCAACCACTTGGCCCAAGGCCCAATACTTTGCCCTAAGGCCTAACACTTTGGCCCAAGGCCCAACAACTTGGGCCAAGGCCCAACCCAAACCCAATTACTTTACCTCAGCCCCTAAAACCTTTTAACTAACCAAATCCACCCTACAATTATGGCCTGGGCTAACCATGATGCACACCTTACCCGCCGGTAATCAAATCGAGTCGAATACGTGCGTAATAAATGTTAAAACCAATTGTCAAACGAATCAGCCCCAAATGGACCAAATTCCCATCTTAACCTTTTCTTACATCATAATTATGTCACCCGAGTTGATAGGGTTGACGGTTCCTTTTTACAACTTTCAATTTAACATTTAAACGAAAATTCGCGCACCGCCGACTCGATTGACCAATCACCAACCAAAACAGCCCCGAGTATCAAAATTTTAATTTTCCCAAAGCCCTTAAACCCCCCCTAGGGCTGTACAAACTGATTCGGTCGGTCATCCGATCGATTAACGCATCAAACTCAACAATTGCCAATCCTACACCCGATAAACCCTAGTTTTCGAACTAAAATCGATTGACCGACCTAGTATGTTGTAAGTGACATACCTAGGAAGTTTTTGGTGCAAAAACCTTAACCGAAACACCCCAAAACTGCCCAATTGGACAGCCACCTAACAAGCCTAAAACAACCGAATTTTGACGAATAAACGCGCCAAAAGGATGAATTAAGGTGAAAAAGAGTTGTATACATATAATACCGACCTAGAATGAACCTCGGGAGGCTGGATGGTGGCTGAATTGCACGTAAAACGAGAGAGAAGGGGGGGGGTGTAACACCCCGACCAAAGGCGGATTATACATCGGGGCGCCACATATTGTTTCATTACTCGTGACACTATTTGGGTGTCAATATTTAATAAATACATTCATTCGCGCACGCGCAGCGTAAACACAAGATAACATAAATCATCATAAATCAATATATTATAAATCATAATAATAAAACAGCAATAACTTGTCTTGATACATTTTAATCTAGGTCCAAAATAAAGAAAACTTCCTACGTGTCCACAAACTCCAAATGTAGCTACAGCAAACCTGAACATGTGTTAAAATAAAACGTCAAACACTTGCGTGTTGGTGAGAAATCAAGTTTAATATCATACATAGATAACAATAAATCTGCGCGCAACACGTGTATGTCTGGTGTTTAACAAGGGTGTAATCAGATTGTGATCAAGCCTAAATAGATCATAGTTCATAGTTCAATCCGTGCTCCCAAATGAGCACAAAAACAAGAAAACATCTGTGCAAGTGTAAACAAAGAAAACCGTAAACGATAGGTCTCCCGTGTTCATCCAATGGATCCATGAAAACTTCGGAATAGGCCGAACAAAGCGGTTAATGATACACACATACAAATAAACATCCAAGTAAACGTCCTCAACACATGGGATACTGCGCGACTAAAGTTCATAAATAAGTTTAAGACTCTAAGTTTGTATGAACACATGAACATCCCAAAACATTAAAATAAAAAGGGATTAGGTACGAGATTACTCACTTGATAAACGATGCGGTGTAAGATAAAGGAAGAACCAACTTTAAACAAGCACAAGTTAACCTATAAATAAGATTATTGTTTTAACGATTGGTTTTAAGTCTAGATTATAAGTTATCATAATTAATAAGTAACTTAAACAATTTATTATAATATATATGTATTACCGGAAAAGCAGGGCAGAACAGGATAGAAGGCGAAGGCAAAGAGAAAGGAGACGGTAGAGGATCAACGGCAGAGAGCAAGGAAGAGGAAGATAACAAGTGTTTGTGTGTGTAGTGTTAGGAAATTAATATTATTATTTATAGGGAAACCCTAGGGAACACAATCCCTAGAAAAGGGGAAAATATCTCCAAAAAGTAAAAGATTCCAAAAGCAAAAGATATCAAAAGATATGGCAGCTGCAGGGGACAAAGGAAAAAATTACATGTAACAGTAAACAGGCATGGGCGAGTCAGATAAAGGTACTGGTCAAGCATGGAAAAGCAGATCTCAAAAGATAATGTCAGTCACTTTTTCTGTCAAGCAATGGGGTTGGCGCGCATGCTGCGCCAAAAGTGGCTTTTCAGACATAAGATAGGTCAGGTCAACAACACAGGAGATAAGACATCACAAAAGTAAACGGCTAGATTAAACAGAAGACTCAAAGGGTTTAGCGCGAGAAGGCATCGAGCGCACGCGCGAGGGCGAAGGCAGACAGAGAACAGTCCACAGCGCGCCGCGGGAAGAACTAAAATCCTTAGCGCGTCGCGGGAAGAACTACCATTCTTAGCGCGCTGCGAGAAGAACTACAATTCTTAGCGCGTCGCGGGAAGAACTACCGTTCTTAGCGCGCTGCGAGAAGAACTACAATTCTTAGCGCGCTGCGAGAACAGTTCGCCTCGCGTATCGCAGGAACAACTGGTCTTCGCGCAGGCTTCCTTGTAAGGAGTCTGGCGCGTGGAGCTGCGCAGACAACCTTAGGCGGGAAGAAACAAAGGACAGCAAAGAGTTAAGAGAAAAAGGGGGTTCAAGGCTAAAGGGCGGGATGGCGACAAGAGGGAAAAGAAGGCGGAAAGAGAGAAGAAGAGGGACGGGACGGCGGAAAGGAAAGAGAGGAAGAGGCGGGAAGGAAAATATATTATTATTAAAAATAAAGTATAAGTATAAATAAATATTAAATCATAAAGAAAGAGATCGGATAAGGGAAACGGGTACCTGGGTCGGGTCGGATCGGGGCAGATGTCACAGTCTCCCCTACTTTAAGAAATTTCGTCCCGAAATTTATCTCGAAGTAGGTTGCGCAGAGAACAGGTGCGGGTACTTGATCTTCATTTGATCTTCCCTTTCCCATGTAAACTCGGCTCCGCGCGTAGACTCCCAGCGAACTTTCACGATAGGGATGCGACTGCGCTTGGTTTGCTTAACCTCGCGATCCATAATCTCAACAGGCTTCTCAACGAAATGCATAGATTCATCAACTTGAACTTCATCAAGTGGAATGTGAAGGTTCTCGTCAGCTAAACACTTCTTGAGATTGGATACATGGAACGTTGGATGCACATTACTGAGCGCGGGCGGCAGGTCAAGTCTGTAGGCAACTTTTCCCACACGCGCGAGAATCTTGAATGGACCAACATATCGAGGAGCAAGCTTACCTTTCTTCCCAAAGCGGACAACACCCTTCCAGGGCGACACTTTGAGGAGAACAAGATCACCAACTTGAAATTCGAGAGGCTTTCGCCTACGATCTGCGTAACTCTTCTGTCGGCTTCTGGCAGTCAGCAGATGATCACAGATCTTGGCGATTTTATCGGTTGTCTCTTGAACAAGTTCGGGTCCTGTGATTTGAGTTTCACCCACTTCGCTCCAACAAATCGGGGAGCGGCACTTACGACCGTAAAGTGCTTCAAATGGGGCCATACCAATACTGGAATGATAGCTGTTATTATAAGAGAACTCGATCAAAGGCAGGTGCAAATCCCAATTACCTCCAAAATCAAGAACACAAGATCGGAGCATATCCTCAAGAGTTTGAATAGTTCGCTCAGACTGACCGTCAGTCTGAGGATGATATGCCGTACTCATGTCCAAGCGAGTTCCTAGCGCAGATTGGAGAGATTTCCAAAAGCGAGATATAAAACGGCCATCGCGATCGGATATGATGCTCAAAGGAGTACCATGGCGGCAGACAATTTCCTTGACATAAAGCTGCGCAAGTTGCTCAACACGGTAGTTTTCACGAATGGGCAGAAAGTGAGCAGACTTAGTCAAACGATCCACTATTACCCAAATGCTATCATGTTTGCTTGCTGTCAAAGGTAACTTGGTAATAAAGTCCATCGCTATACATTCCCATTTCCATGTAGGAATTTCTGGTTGTTCGAGCAAACCAGATGGGCGTTGATGTTCAGCTTTTACCTTGGAACAAGTCAGGCATTTAGCTACGAACACAGCAATATCCTTTTTCATACCGGGCCACCAATAAGTAATGCGCAAATCCTTGTACATCTTATCAGCGCCTGGATGAATAGAATACCGAGATTTATGCGCTTCACTCAGGATATCAGCGCGAAGATTCTCATCAAAGGGAATCCAGATGCGATTGAGATAGCAGAGAATTCCACTCAGATTGGGAACAAAATGCGCTTCCGCGCCACACGCTAACTCGGCGCGAAGGTTACCATTACTGATGGATGCGCTCTGCGCGTCACGAATGCGCGATTCAAGGTTTCTTTGAATCGGCGCAAAGCGAAGCTGCGTGCGCGGCAAAATACAGTTAAGCTGGCTGGGTTTACGGCTGAGCGCATCGGCTACCACATTAGCCTTACCAGGATGATACCGGATCTCACAATCGTAATCGGCGTTGCCTCATGTTGAGTTCCTTTTGATCAAAGATATGCTGAAGGCTTTTATGGTCAGTGTAGAGGATACACTTGGTACCATAAAGGTAGTGTCTCCAGATCTTCAAGGCAAATACCACTGCGCCTAGTTCGAGGTCGTGAGTTGTATAATTCTTTTCATGAACCTTGAGTTGCCTTGATGCGTAAGCGATAACCTTGCCTCGTTGCATAAGAACACAACCGAGACCTTGATTGGATGCATCGCAATACACGACAAAATCATCATTACCCTCAGGTAGCGCAAGAACAGGAGCTTCACACAACAAACGCTTGAGCGTCAGAAAGGCTTCTTCTTGCTTCGAGCCCCAAATATACGGTTTACCTTTGTGCGTTAGAGCTGTTAAAGGCAATGCGATCTTTGAGAAGTTCGAAATAAAGCGCCGGTAATAACCAGCTAAGCCCAGAAAGGAACGGATCTCGGTAGGAGTGGTCGGCGTAATCCAGTTCTTGATTGCTTCAATTTTGGATGGGTCGACATGGATACCCATCTTGTTAACAACATGGCCAAGAAACTGTACTTCATCAGACCAGAATTCACACTTGGAGAGCTTGGTAAAGAGCTGCTCGGCTCTAAGCTTTTGCAATACCAATCGAAGATGTTGCTCATGCTCGGCCTTGGTCTTAGAATAAATCAGAACGTCATCGATAAACACAATCACGAATTTATCCAAGAAAGGCCTACACACCCGATTCATTAGATCCATGAAAAAAACGGGTGCGTTGGTTAAACCGAAGGACATGACCAAGAATTCAAAATGGCCATAACGAGTTCGAAAAGCAGTCTTCGGAACATCTTCATCGCAGATGCGCAACTGGTGATAGCCAGAGCGGAGATCAATCTTGGAGAAACAAGAGGCACATTGGAGTTGATCAAAGAGGTCGTCAATACGCGGTAAGGGATACCGGTTCTTAATGGTGAGTTTGTTCAACTCGCGGTAATCAATACACATGCGAAACGTACCATCTTTCTTTTTAACGAACAACACCGGAGCACCCCAGGGCGAAGAGCTAGGGCGAATGAATCCTTTAGCGGTCAACTCTTGAAGTTGACTTGCCAATTCTTGCATTTCAGCGGGTGCAAGACGGTAAGGAGATTTAGCTACGGGGGAAGCACCAGGGACAAGATCAATACGGAACTCGACTTCACGAGCGGGAGGGATACCAGGAAGATCATCAGGAAAAACTTCAGGGAAGTCACGCACAACAGGGATATCGCGAAGCTTCTTTTCTTCAGCAGGTTTAACCACATGGGCTAAGAATGCAATACACCTTTTCCGCATGAGCCTTCGGGCTTCGGCGCAAGACATAAGTTTAAGACCACTGGAGGGTTTCTCGCCATAGATATGAAGATCACCATTTTCTCGAGGAATGCGAATCAACTTCTTGGCGCAAATAACTTCGGCGCGATTCTTCGAGAGCCAGTCCATACCAATAATAACATCGAAACTTCCAAGAGGCATGGGGATGAGGTCGATTAGAAAATCGTTTTCGTTAAGGTTAAGCGTGCAATCTTTAATCACGGAGTTAATTAAAACAGTTTCACCATTAGCCAATTCAACTGAAAAATTTTCTTTTAAATCGCTGCGTGGTCGCGCAAGCTTCTGCTCAAACGCGCGAGAAATAAAACTTCGATCGGCGCCAGTATCAAAAAGTACAGAAGCATAAAATCCGTTAAGCAAAAATGTACCATTAACTACGTCATTATTCGCTTGCGCTTGGTGCGCGGTTATGTTAAAAGCTCGGCCACGCGCCACTTGGTTCGAAATTTGGTTCACCGGATTCGCTTGTGTGATTTGCACTTGTAGTCTCGGGCACGCGTTCCGGAAATGACTGGGATCACCGCAGTTAAAGCACGATCTGGGTCGTGGGTTTTGGTAGGTTGGTTGTGGGTTCTGCGGGTAGACTGGTGGTGTTGGCGCAATTGGATTGGCGGAAGGGACTCTACAGTATTCGGCTAAGTGACCAACGCGGCCACATCGGTTACATTGTCGACACGGGGTTTGGGTTGGGTGGTGAAATCTACAGGTTGGGCAAAAGGGTTGGGTTCCTGTGTAAGGTTTCTTAGTTGGCGGGGCAGGGAGTGCGGGATTGGTTAAGGCATAGTTGTGGACTACAGGAGGTGTTGGGTAGGTCGACAGTGGGTTAGGCGCGTAAACTGGGGGTTGGTAGGTGGGTTGCTGGACAATGGGCGGGCTGGTAAGCGCATAGGCTTTGCGCCTGCGCTTGAGGTTGTTACGGTTTGAGGGTTCTGGTTTGGTTTCTGTTGGTTCAGGGGCAGTCTTGGTGGGTTTGGTCTTCTCAGCTCCCCGCAGGAACAGGGTTCCTGCTCTGACATGGTTGTCGCTGAGCACAGCGGCCAACTCGATGGCGTCAGAGAGGGTTGCTGGGTTTCTGGCCCATACAGAATCTTGAATTTCCATGGGGAGACCCCCAAGGAATTTCTCTATGGCTCGGCGGGAAGGGGTAACAAGGTGAGGGACAAGCAGGCTTAGTTCATGGAAGCGCGTCGCGTACTCGCGCGCTTCACCGCTGTATTGCTTAAGATTCCAAAATTCCTCCTCCAAGCGCTTAACTTCGTTGGGAGGGCAGAATTCTCGCGTCAGAATTTCCTTGAATTCCTCCCATGTCATGCTAGAAGCAGCTTCTGCGCCACGCGCATGAGCTACTCCATTCCACCATGTAAGCGCTCTAGATTCCAGGACACTGGAAGCATATAGGGTTCGTCTGTCTGGAGGGCATTGGGTATGGAGGAAAGTGTTTTCTATCTTTTCGAGCCACTGGAGCATCACGGTGGCTCCTTCAAGACCTGTGAACTTTGGAGGGTTACCCGCGTTAAAGGACTTAATGTTATAACCGGAGGGGTTGGTATTGTTTTGGCTCAAAGCTTGGGCTATTGCGGCGGCCATTTCCTGGGAACGTTGCTGTCTATGCCTGCGCGAGGCTTCTCTCCTCTGATGACGGCGAGATAGCGGAGGCATTCTATAAAAGTTTTAATTTTGTTAATATCTTAGCGCAAAGTATAATCTTATAAAGCTTGGTTTCGCGGAGTCAGTTACTGTCAAAAGTTAAAGTAAAATAAATGACCCTAAATGCAGACTTAATAAAGGTAACAAATTCGAATCAAGAATCGACAATTCATGTATCACCATGACTTTCCGAATTCTCAATTTAAAATGACTAGTAAACGAGTATTGGAGATTGACGATTCATGTATCACCATGACTTTTCAATCCCCTATAAAATATACAAGAAAATGAGTATTGGAGGTTGACAATTCATGTATCACAATGACTTTTCAAGTCTCCAACCTCAGAACATAATCGTAAATGGAATTTGAAAATCAACTATTCATGTATCACCATGACTTTTCGGATTTTCAATCCCAACAAACGAATATGTAAGTAAAATCAATAAAAATCGAAATTCAGCAAAAATCAAAATATCGCGAAATAAAACATAAAATCATATACTGCGCAGGCGCGAGCATATTCATAAATAACGAGTAATTAACAATAAGCGCGCAAACATGAGATTTCTCTCATGCGCGAGAAGGGACTCTTAGGTATTCTAGGCCGTTACGTCTAACCACCTATCCTAAAGTCAACGAGCTCTGATACCAATCTGTAACACCCCGACCAAAGGCGGATTATACATCGGGGCGCCACATATTGTTTCATTACTCGTGACACTATTTGGGTGTCAATATTTAATAAATACATTCATTCGCGCACGCGCAGCGTAAACACAAGATAACATAAATCATCATAAATCAATATATTATAAATCATAATAATAAAACAGCAATAACTTGTCTTGATACATTTTAATCTAGGTCCAAAATAAAGAAAACTTCCTACATGTCCACAAGCTCCAAATGTAGCTACAGCAAACCTGAACATGTGTTAAAATAAAACGTCAAACACTTGCGTGTTGGTGAGAAATCAAGTTTAATATCATACATAGATAACAATAAATCTGCGCGCAACACGTGTATGTCTGGTGTTTAACAAGGGTGTAATCAGATTGTGATCAAGCCTAAATAGATCATAGTTCATAGTTCAATCCGTGCTCCCAAATGAGCACAAAAACAAGAAAACATCTGTGCAAGTGTAAACAAAGAAAAACCGTAAACGATAGGTCTCCCGTGTTCATCCAATGGATCCATGAAAACTTCGGAATAGGCCGAACAAAGCGGTTAATGATACACACATACAAATAAACAGCCAAGTAAACGTCCTCAACACATGGGATACTGCGCGACTAAAGTTCATAAATAAGTTTAAGACTCTAAGTTTGTATGAACACATGAACATCCCAAAACATTAAAAATAAAAAGGGATTAGGTACGAGATTACTCACTTGATAAACGATGCGGTGTAAGATAAAGCAAGAACCAACTTTAAACAAGCACAAGTTAACCTATAAATAAGATTATTGTTTTAACGATTGGTTTTAAGTCTAGATTATAAGTTAGCATAATTAATAAGTAACTTAAACAATTTATTATAATATATATGTATTACCGGAAAAGCAGGGCAGAACAGGATAGAAGGCGAAGGCAAAGAGAAAGGAGACGGCAGAGGATCAACGGCAGAGAGCAAGGAAGAGGAAGATAACAAGTGTTTGTGTGTGTAGTGTTAGGAAAATAACATTATTATTTATAGGGAAACCCTAGGGAACACAATCCCTAGAAAAGGGGAAAAGATCTCCAAAAAGTAAAAGATTCCAAAAGCAAAAGATATCAAAAGATATGGCAGCTGCAGGGGACAAAGGAAAAGCTGACAGGTAACAGTAAACAGGCATGGGCGAGTCAGATAAAGGTACTGGTCAAGCATGGAAAAGCAGATCTCAAAAGATAATGTCAGTCACTTTTTCTGTCAAGCAATGGGGTTGGCGCGCATGCTGCGCCAAAAGTGGCTTTTCAGACATAAGATAGGTCAGGTCAACAACACAGGAGATAAGACATCACAAAAGTAAACGGCTAGATTAAACAGAAGACTCAAAGGGTTTAGCGCGAGAAGGCATCGAGCGCACGCGCGAGGGCGAAGGCAGACAGAGAACAGTCCACAGCGCGCCGCGGGAAGAACTAAAATCCTTAGCGCGTCGCGGGAAGAACTACCATTCTTAGCGCGCTGTGAGAAGAACTACAATTCTTAGCGTGTCGCGGGAAGAACTACCGTTCTTAGCGCGCTGCGAGAAGAACTACAATTCTTAGCGCGCTGCGAGAACAGTTCGCCTCGCGTATCGCAGGAACAACTGGTCTTCGCGCAGGCTTCCTTGTAAGGAGTCTGGCGCGTGGAGCTGCGCAGACAACCTTAGGCGGGAAGAAACAAAGGACAGCAAAGAGTTAAGAGAAAAAGGGGGTTCAAGGCTAAAGGGCGGGATGGCGACAAGAGGGAAAAGAAGGCGGAAAGAGAGAAGAAGAGGGACGGGACGGCGGAAAGGAAAGAGAGGAAGAGGCGGGAAGGAAAATATATTATTATTAAAAATAAAGTATAAGTATAAATAAATATTAAATCATAAAGAAAGAGATCGGATAAGGGAAACGGGTACCTGGGTCGGGTCGGATCGGGGCAGATGTCACAGTCTCCCCTACTTTAAGAAATTTCGTCCCGAAATTTATCTCGAAGTAGGTTGCGCAGAGAACAGGTGCGGGTACTTGATCTTCATTTGATCTTCCCTTTCCCATGTAAACTCGGCTCCGCGCGTGGACTCCCAGCGAACTTTCACGATAGGGATGCGACTGCGCTTGGTTTGCTTAACCTCGCGATCCATAATCTCAACAGGCTTCTCAACGAAATGCATAGATTCATCAACTTGAACTTCATCAAGTGGAATGTGAAGGTTCTCGTCAGCTAAACACTTCTTGAGATTGGATACATGGAACGTTGGATGCACATTACTGAGCGCGGGCGGCAGGTCAAGTCTGTAGGCAACTTTTCCCACACGCGCGAGAATATTGAATGGACCAACATATCGAGGAGCAAGCTTACCTTTCTTCCCAAAGCGGACAACACCCTTCCAGGGCGACACTTTGAGGAGAACAAGATCACCAACTTGAAATTCGAGAGGCTTTCGCCTACGATCTGCGTAACTCTTCTGTCGGCTTCTGGCAGTCAGCAGATGATCACGGATCTTGGCGATTTTATCGGTTGTCTCTTGAACAAGTTCGGGTCCTGTGATTTGAGTTTCACCCACTTCGCTCCAACAAATCGGGGAGCGGCACTTACGACCGTAAAGTGCTTCAAATGGTGCCATACCAATACTGGAATGATAGCTGTTATTATAAGAGAACTCGATCAAAGGCAGGTGCAAATCCCAATTACCTCCAAAATCAAGAACACAAGATCGGAGCATATCCTCAAGAGTTTGAATAGTTCACTCAGACTGACCGTCAGTCTGAGGATGATATGCCGTACTCATGTCCAAGCGAGTTCCTAGCGCAGATTGGAGAGATTTCCAAAAGCGAGATATAAAACGGCCATCGCGATCGGATATGATGCTCAAAGGAGTACCATGGCGGCAGACAATTTCCTTGACATAAAGCTGCGCAAGTTGCTCAACACGGTAGTTTTCACGAATGGGCAGAAAGTGAGCAGACTTAGTCAAACGATCCACTATTACCCAAATGCTATCATGTTTGCTTGCTGTCAAAGGTAACTTGGTAATAAAGTCCATCGCTATACATTCCCATTTCCATGTAGGAATTTCTGGTTGTTCGAGCAAACCAGATGGGCGTTGATGTTCAGCTTTTACCTTGGAACAAGTCAGGCATTTAGCTACGAACACAGCAATATCCTTTTTCATACCGGGCCACCAATAAGTAATGCGCAAATCCTTGTACATCTTATTAGCGCCTGGATGAATAGAATACCGAGATTTATGCGCTTCACTCAGGATATCAGCGCGAAGATTCTCATCAAAGGGAATCCAGATGCGATTGAGATAGCAGAGAATTCCACTCAGATTAGGAACAAAATGCGCTTCCGCGCCACACGCTAACTCGGCGCGAAGGTTACCATTACTGATGGATGCGCGCTGCTGTCACGAATGCGCGATTCAAGGTTGCTTTGAATCGGCGCAAAGCGAAGCTGCGTGCGCGGCAAAATACAGTTAAGCTGGCTGGGTTTACGGCTGAGCGCATCGGCTACCACATTAGCCTTACCAGGATGATACCGGATCTCACAATCGTAATCGCTGATGAGTTCGTTCCATCGGCGTTGCCTCATGTTGAGTTCCTTTTGATCAAAGATATGCTGAAGGCTTTTATGGTCAGTGTAGAGGATACACTTGGTACCATAAAGGTAGTGTCTCCAGATCTTCAAGGCTAATACCACTGCGCCTAGTTCGAGGTCGTGAGTTGTATAATTCTTTTCATGAACCTTGAGTTGCCTTGATGCGTAAGCGATAACCTTGCCTCGTTGCATAAGAACACAACCGAGACCTTGATTGGATGCATCGCAATACACGACAAAATCATCATTACCCTCAGGTAGCGCAAGAACAGGAGCTTCACACAACAAACGCTTGAGCGTCAGAAAGGCTTCTTCTTGCTTCGAGCCCCAAATATACGGTTTACCTTTGTGCGTTAGAGCTGTTAAAGGCAATGCGATCTTTGAGAAGTTCGAAATAAAGCGCCGGTAATAACCAGCTAAGCCCAGAAAGGAACGGATCTCGGTAGGAGTGGTCGGCGTAATCCAGTTCTTGATTGCTTCAATTTTGGATGGGTCGACATGGATACCCATCTTGTTAACAACAAGGCCAAGAAACTGTACTTCATCAGACCAGAATTCACACTTGGAGAGCTTGGCAAAGAGCTGCTCGGCTCTAAGCTTTTGCAATACCAATCGAAGATGTTGCTCATGCTCGGCCTTGGTCTTAGAATAAATCAGAACGTCATTGATAAACACAATCACGAATTTATCCAAGAAAGGCCTACACACCCGATTCATTAGATCCATGAAAACGGCGGGTGCGTTGGTTAAACCGAAGGACATGACCAAGAATTCAAAATGGCCATAACGAGTTCGAAAAGCAGTCTTCGGAACATCTTCATCGCGGATGCGCAACTGGTGATAGCCAGAGCGGAGATCAATCTTGGAGAAACAAGAGGCACCTTGGAGTTGATCAAAGAGGTCGTCAATACGCGGTAAGGGATACCGGTTCTTAATGGTGAGTTTGTTCAACTCGCGGTAATCAATACACATGCGAAACGTACCATCTTTCTTTTTAACGAACAACACCGGAGCACCCCAGGGCGAAGAGCTAGGGCGAATGAATCCTTTAGCGGTCAACTCTTGAAGTTGACTTGCCAATTCTTGCATTTCAGCGGGTGCAAGACGGTAAGGAGATTTAGCTACGGGGGAAGCACCAGGGACAAGATCAATACGGAACTCGACTTCACGAGCGGGAGGGATACCAGGAAGATCATCAGGAAAAACTTCAGGGAAGTCACGCACAACAGGGATATCGCGAAGCTTCTTTTCTTCAGCAGGTTTAACCACATGGGCTAAGAATGCAATACACCTTTTCCGCATGAGCCTTCGGGCTTCGGCACAAGACATAAGTTTAAGACCACTGGAGGGTTTCTCGCCATAGATATGAAGATCACCATTTTCTCGAGGAATGCGAATCAACTTCTTGGCGCAAATAACTTCGGCGCGATTCTTCGAGAGCCAGTCCATACCAATAATAACATCGAAACTTCCAAGAGGCATGGGGATGAGGTCGATTAGAAAATCGTTTTCGTTAAGGTTAAGCGTGCAATCTTTAATCACGGAGTTAATTAAAACAGTTTCACCATTAGCAAATTCAACAGAAAAATTTTCTTTTAAATCGCTGCGCGGTCGCGCAATCTTCTGCTCAAACGCGCGAGAAATAAAACTTCGATCGGCGCTAGTATCAAAAAGTACAGAAGCATAAAATCCGTTAAGCAAAAATGTACCATTAACTACGTCATTATTCGCTTGCGCTTGGTGCGCGGTTATGTTAAAAGCTCGGCCACGCGCCACTTGGTTCGAAATTTGGTTCACCGGATTCGCTTGTGTGATTTGCACTTGTAGTCTCGGGCACGCGTTCCGGAAATGACTGGGATCACCGCAGTTAAAGCACGATCTGGGTCGTGGGTTTTGGTAGGTTGGTTGTGGGTTCTGCGGGTAGACTGGTGGTGTTGGTGCAATTGGATTGGCGGAAGGGACTCTACAGTATTCGACTAAGTGACCAACGCGGCCACATCGGTTACATTGTCGACACGGGGTTTGGGTTGGGTGGTGAAATCTACAGGTTGGGCAAAAGGGTTGGGTTCCTGTGTAAGGTTTCTTAGTTGGCGGGGCAGGGAGTGCGGGATTGGTTAAGGCATAGTTGTGGACTACAGGAGGTGTTGGGTAGGTCGACAGTGGGTTAGGCGCGTAAACTGGGGGTTGGTAAGTGGGTTGCTGGACAATGGGCGGGCTGGTAAGCGCATAGGCTTTGCGCCTGCGCTTGAGGTTGTTACGGTTTGAGGGTTCTGGTTTGGTTTCTGTTGGTTCAGGGGCAGTCTTGGTGGGTTTGGTCTTCTCAGCTCCCCGCAGGAACAGGGTTCCTGCTCTGACATGGTTGTCGCTGAGCACAGCGGCCAACTCGATGGCGTCAGAGAGGGTTGCTGGGTTTCTGGCCCATACAGAATCTTGAATTTCCATGGGGAGACCCCCAAGGAATTTCTCTATGGCTCGGCGGGAAGGGGTAACAAGGTGAGGGACAAGCAGGCTTAGTTCATGGAAGCGCGTCGCGTACTCGCGCGCTTCACCGCTGTATTGCTTAAGATTCCAAAATTCCTCCTCCAGGCGCTTAACTTCGTTGGGAGGGCAGAATTCTCGTGTCAGAATTTCCTTGAATTCCTCCCAGAGCATGCTGGAAGCAGCCTCTGCGCCACGCGCATGAGCTACTCCATTCCACCATGTAAGCGCTCTAGATTCCAGGACACTGGAAGCATATAGGGTTCGTCTGTCTGGAGGGCATTGGGTGTGGAGGAAAGTGTTTTCAATTTTCTCAAGCCACTGGAGCATCACGGTGGCTCCTTCAAGACCTGTGAACTTTGGAGGGTTACCCGCGTTAAAGGACTTAATGTTATAACCGGAGGGGTTGGTATTGTTTTGGCTCAAAGCTTGGGCTATTGCGGCGGCCATTTCCTGGGAACGTTGCTGTCTACGCCTGCGCGAGGCTTCTCTCCTCGGATGACGGCGAGATAGCGGAGGCATTCTATAAAAGTTTTAATTTTGTTAATATCTTAGCGCAAAGTATAATCTTATAAAGCTTGGTTTCGCGGAGTCAGTTACTGTCAAAAGTTAAAGTAAAATAAATGACCCTAAATGCAGACTTAATAAAGGTAACAAATTCGAATCAAGAATCGACAATTCATGTATCACCATGACTTTCCGAATTCTCAATTTAAAATGACTAGTAAACGAGTATTGGATATTGACGATTCATGTATCACCATGACTTTTCAATCCCCTATAAAATATACAAGAAAATGAGTATTGGAGGTTGACAATTCATGTATCACCATGACTTTTCAAGTCTCCAACCTCAGAACATAATCGTAAATGGAATTTGAAAATCAACTATTCATGTATCACCATGACTTTTCGGATTTTCAATCCCAACAAACGAATATGTAAGTAAAATCAATAAAAATCGAAATTCAGCAAAAATCGAAATATCGCGAAATAAAACATAAAATCATATACTGCGCAGGTGCGAGCATATTCATAAATAACGAGTAATTAACAATAAGCGCGCAAACATGAGATTTCTCTCATGCGCGAGAAGGGACTCTTAGGTATTCTAGGCCGTTACGTCTAACCACCTATCCTAAAGTCAACGCGCTCTGATACCAATCTGTAACACCCCGACCAAAGGCGGATTATACATCGGGGCGCCACATATTGTTTCATTACTCGTGACACTATTTGGGTGTCAATATTTAATAAATACATTCATTCGCGCACGCGCAGCGTAAACACAAGATAACATAAATCATCATAAATCAATATATTATAAATCATAATAATAAAACAGCAATAACTTGTCTTGATACATTTTAATCTAGGTCCAAAATAAAGAAAACTTCCTACGTGTCCACAAGCTCCAAATGTAGCTACAGCAAACCTGAACATGTGTTAAAATAAAACGTCAAACACTTGCGTGTTGGTGAGAAATCAAGTTTAATATCATACATAGATAACAATAAATCTGCGCGCAACACGTGTATGTCTGGTGTTTAACAAGGGTGTAATCAGATTGTGATCAAGCCTAAATAGATCATAGTTCATAGTTCAATCCGTGCTCCCAAATGAGCACAAAAACAAGAAAACATCTGTGCAAGTGTAAACAAAGAAAACCGTAAACGATAGGTCTCCCGTGTTCATCCAATGGATCCATGAAAACTTCGGAATAGGCCGAACAAAGCGGTTAATGATACACACATACAAATAAACAGCCAAGTAAACGTCCTCAACACATGGGATACTGCGCGACTAAAGTTCATAAATAAGTTTAAGACTCTAAGTTTGTATGAACACATGAACATCCCAAAACATTAAAATAAAAAGGGATTAGGTACGAGATTACTCACTTGATAAACGATGCGGTGTAAGATAAAGCAAGAACCAACTTTAAACAAGCACAAGTTAACCTATAAATAAGATTATTGTTTTAACGATTGGTTTTAAGTCTAGATTATAAGTTAGCATAATTAATAAGTAACTTAAACAATTTATTATAATATATATGTATTACCGGAAAAGCAGGGCAGAACAGGATAGAAGGCGAAGGCAAAGAGAAAGGAGACGGCAGAGGATCAACGGCAGAGAGCAAGGAAGAGGAAGATAACAAGTGTTTGTGTGTGTAGTGTTAGGAAATTAACATTATTATTTATAGGGAAACCCTAGGGAACACAATCCCTAGAAAAGGGGAAAAGATCTCCAAAAAGTAAAAGATTCCAAAAGCAAAAGATATCAAAAGATATGGCAGCTGTAGGGGACAAAGGAAAAGCTGACAGGTAACAGTAAACATGCATGGGCGAGTCAGATAAAGGTACTGGTCAAGCATGGAAAGCAGATCTCAAAAGATAATGTCAGTCACTTTTTCTGTCAAGCAATGGGGTTGGCGCGCATGCTGCGCCAAAAGTGGCTTTTCAGACATAAGATAGGTCAGGTCAACAACACAGGAGATAAGACATCACAAAAGTAAACGGCTAGATTAAACAGAAGACTCAAAGGGTTTAGCGCGAGAAGGCATCGAGCGCACGCGCGAGGGCGAAGGCAGACAGAGAACAGTCCACAGCGCGCCGCGGGAAGAACTAAAATCCTTAGCGCGTCGCGGGAAGAACTACCATTCTTAGCGCGCTGCGAGAAGAACTACAATTCTTAGCGCGTCGCGGGAAGAACTACCGTTCTTAGCGCGCTGCGAGAAGAACTACAATTCTTAGCGCGCTGCGAGAACAGTTCGCCTCGCGTATCGCAGGAACAACTGGTCTTCGCGCAGGCTTCCTTGTAAGGAGTCTGGCGCGTGGAGCTGCGCAGACAACCTTAGGCGGGAAGAAACAAAGGACAGCAAAGAGTTAAGAGAAAAAGGGGGTTCAAGGCTAAAGGGCGGGATGGCGACAAGAGGGAAAAGAAGGCGGAAAGAGAGAAGAAGAGGGACGGGACGGCGGAAAGGAAAGAGAGGAAGAGGCGGGAAGGAAAATATATTATTATTAAAAATAAAGTATAAGTATAAATAAATATTAAATCATAAAGAAAGAGATCGGATAAGGGAAACGGGTACCTGGGTCGAGTCGGATCGGGGCAGATGTCACAGGGGGGTGGGGGTTGCGCCGATCAGACCTAGGGTTGGGTTAGGTTTTATTTATTTTTTTTTATATATAATATATAATAACAAATTAACATTCTGGCCCATCCACTTTATTAATGGTTGAACTTGGAAGAAAAGTTAAGTGAGAAACGGTTTCGAGGGTGGTCAAGGAGCCCTCGGAAGAATGCCGGGTCAAGCCCGGAAGGTGTACACAACACTACAAGGTTAAACCTTTTTATCGGAAATTTACAGACGTTACACCTGGGTTTATTCGTAGTGATAATTCCATTGTCATCCATTTTATTCCTAATATAGTATGAACCGAGAAACTAATTCCCAAAACATGGTTTCTAGTGTAGGTCTGAAGAATGATTGAAATGTTCTCAACCTCCTCAAAAATGGCTAAATATAGATTCCGAGCAAACCAATGCCTTATGAGCAAGAAATTTACATCTTCAAGCAAAATATCCTAACCTAAGCTGGATAGTCTTCTGAAATCTTCTAAGTGTTTAGTTCTAGCAAACTACAATTCGTCAAGCAAGGAATATTCTTGAGCACGCAAGGTTTGCTACCTAGCAAATTTGTGAAGATACATAGCTTAAACTAAGTTCCTGAGCAACTTAGTTGGTCGGGGCAAGGGCAATATTAATAAAGAAGGTCACTAGTATGCTGGTAGGGAGTTTTTGGAATTTCTCAAGTGTTAATCCCAACAAGGTTCATTCTTGAGCAAACCTATAGTACCCGAGCATACTTGGTTACTTCAAATAATACTAAGTTAAGATTGAAGTGACCCGAGTAAGAACTTTCGTGCTCGTGGTAGCGTATCCGAGCAAAGTTTGGATATGCTTTAGAAGATGAAGCTTGCTTGAGAGGAATTTTTGCACATTGCAAAGATTCTAAGTATTTTTTTGCTCAAAGTAAAATCCCGAGTATACTCAAAGATTACAAGGTCATAGCTCTCACCCCGTTAAGCGAATTGCGAAAGCGTAAAATGGAAATGTAATAGAAACCTTTGGTAGAAACCATATTGTTTATAAAGAACAAAACAAACTACTTTACAATATTTTATATTGATCTAACTTCATTTACAACTAGGTGATACAAACTAAATCCAACACGATAAGCGACTTTACTTCTTATTAGCACACTTGAATCAATTCACCCAGCATTGATCGCATGTTAAACACGTAGCAATTGACTTTCTAATCCAATCCAGTACCTGAAAAACATGTTAAAACGGGTCAACTACAAGTAGTTGGTGAGTTTCACGAGTTTCACAGAATTAATTGTGTGTAAAACAACCATAGTTCGTAATTACGCAAGTGTGTATGTATGTACGTTCTTAAGTACGTCTGTTTGTATGTTTATGATGTAATTATGCTAAGTTACAATGAAGCCCTGACTGTTCGTGCTGCGTGCCTCCATTTCCCACGCTCAATTAACCACTGTGGCCCCCCCTTCTGCCCACAACATGCTCCGAGTAGCCATGTCTAACACTACATAGCTGGTTTGTATAATTATGGACATGTGAAAATGGGATAATGTCTCAGCAAACTGTGCTGGCCCCACCTAGGTTTGTCAAACCAAAAGTACTATTCACAAGCCACCGGCTCAAAGTTAATCACTGTGTTAATGGGGATATTGTGTGTTAGCACTTAGATAATTCCCATCATCAAATAGATCAGAATATATATAGATATGTATCAGCATCTTTTTCACCCCAAAAGTTCGTAAAAGCAGTTTAAAAGTGGGGTTATGAAACTCACTGTTTAGAAGATAATCAGTACAGCTGTACAGCGTAAGTTTGTAGTTGTTTTGACTCGTTCACTAGTCCCTATCATGAATATTATAATAATATTAATATTTTAATATCATTATAATCTTAATATTAAATAGGGTTATAGAGCTAGTCTGGGTATAGCAGTTACACCCAGAAAGTGTTAGTAGGCTTAGATTGTGATGTTGCTCAAGGTCTAATACTCAAAACCAAACTTGGCTCAATTTCCCCGTTTTACCAGCTGGGCCAAGTTGACCGTTTATGCTTTTTGAAAAACAGTTATAGGGATATAAGCATGGGTAAATGTGTTGGTCGATAAAATGATTAAGTTATAATGAAAGATCACACATTAGGGTTCTGGATTCGCTACGCGCACAATTTATCCAAATTGTCCAAGTTTCTCATAAAAAGTTCGTTTTTTACTTAATTAATCCATAAATATGATTTTTGACCACTCTTGGTGTTCTGATATTCCAACAGGTTCGTTAATCACGAACTTGTCGGTTTTTATCAGATTTGAATTTGTTTAATTTTCAAATTAACATAATTAATTATCCGTTAATCATTAAATTATGAAAATTTAGCTACTTATCAACTAAAATATGTAGATTTGTATAAAAATATTTCTGTAATTATTTATTGATTTATTAATTTATAAAAAAATCATTTTATTTGTTATATTTAGCCTGAAAATTATCGGTTTACACCAAATGATTTCCAAAAAATCCACCAAAATCTATGAGTGACCAAAATATATTCTAAAACAACTGGAAAAATTTCAAACTCTAACAATCTTGTCAAATATCCTTTTCGAGCCAAAAACGACAATGAAAATTCAAATAAACGCAAATGCTCAAAACATACTTAGGCTTTTCCAAATGACCCCAAATTTCATATGTGATCATAAAACACCAAATATGAGTTCCCCACAAAATTTCATAATTTTTTAAGCATTTTAACTATTTTTCCCAAATAAACGCCCCAATTTGGTAATAAATTCGTCAAATTTTCTCGAATGGTCGAAAAATTACCAATTTGAACATGGACTCAATAATATTGTCCTTGATGTCCCTAAAAAATTTTATACCCTAACAATATGCACATCAAAATCGAATACTAAACAGCCCGTAATCGAGCAATTCGACATTACCTTTGCGATTTTCGCTCTCCTAATCTAATTTTCGGGTTCACGTGCTTCTATGTAAGCTATGTAAAGGTCCTATATCACAAATCAAGCATTTTTCATCAATATGGCAGTCTTGGAACTTAGGGTTTTGGCTAGGGTATTAAACCGAACTTTTGAACTGTAAAAACGTCGTTTAAACCCTATAATCCATGTCTATGGCAAAAAAATATTACCAAACCAGGTTTCTAATAATGTGTATGATCAAAAAATATTTTTGACCATTTTTATGATTTTTACATGGTTAGGAATGAATTTTGGTAATCAAACTATGTTTATAGGAAATTAAACATGTTAAAATGGATGATTTTAATGAATTCACCTTGGGTGTTTTGAAGTTTCGTTGAGAGCCGGGGTAAGAATCCAGATATCTCAAAAGATATTAAGTAAAATATCTTACTTTATGATATAAAAAAAGAAAAGCAAGTTGGAGGAAGGGGGGACCCCTTGCGTATGGAAAGTCAACAAAGGGGTTCTTTGAGCCTCTTTTGTTTCACATGCCTCCTTTTGCGTGCCCGATGTGAAAATCCAAGTCCAAATTTATTTCGAGTTCGGTTTTTGGTACGAAAAATATATTAGGTACGACAAACAGTGCGAAAACGAGTGTTTTTCGGCTATTTTTGTATAAATTTATAAAAAAATACTATTTGTTTGTAAAAATCGAAAATGTTTTCAAGAATCACTTAAAACTTTCCCACTAAGTGTTTTGTAAATATTTTTTGGCTTAACGAATGATACAATGCTTGTTTCGTACCTATCTTTCGCGTTTAAATTCATAGCGGGTAGTTAGACGAGCATGTTTTCGTTTAACTGGTTTGCTATCATAGTAAGGCCATAATGTTAATATGTTGGCTTTTGCTAAATGTATATCACTTATAGATGGTCCCTCGGGATATCTGGGTCATAACCAGACCTGTTTGGTTAGTCGTTCGCTCGTTACGTAATAAGCGTTTAATTGCTTATTTGGTTTGTTAATACTGAGGTGTATCCGGTTTTGTCACGAATGTCACATTCTCTCCCCGTTAAGAAATTCATCCTCAAAATTCAATATAGCAGTTAAAAGCTTCTTAGGAACAAACAAGAATATTTGTTTTCGTTTTCAAATGTATATAATTCCCCGTTATAAGGCATTTTACCGAACTTTGACCATTGAAATTATGTTGAGTCGTAACTGTTTAACTTTCCCGCCTATTATTTATACGTGTTCTTTACAAAGTTTAGTTATGTGTGAGTTTCCAAGTGGTACTATCTTCACCTCGTTAATAAGGCACTTGCTTGTTTCGGTATATAGAAAATTACTAGTATGACTAAAACTCGACACTAAATATGGATTTAGTCAATTTGCTATGGGATTAAATTTCAGGATAACTTCGTACATTTCCGTGTATGTTGATTTCAACTTAGCAGTTTCCTCAACTTGAATAACACTTTTCAGAGGTCAACAATTCATTATGTATATTGATATAGTTCTTTTATTAGTCTTATGCGGCTTTCAGTTTGTTTTAGAATTCTACGAGTTTTGTCTGTTGTTTCCGGAATCAAATTGTATTTTACATTTTGAGTGTTCTTAACTGTAAGACCCCGAATCCCGGGAATCCTACAGTTGGTATTCATATCCAAAATTTCACAAAAATTTAAAACCAAAGGAATTTGTTTTATTTAAAACAAGTTCAGAGTAAATAAAAAGCGGAAAATTCATAAGTATCAAAAATTCCCCAAAACCGGGAAAACTACCAAACGATAAACAATGGAAAAAGTTAAGTATTAAAATCCCATGACCAAATATAAGGTAAAATGTTCTTTTTATTATAAGGTCTCGACTACGAATGCCTTCAACCGTCCGAGTAGTCTCAAGCACGTCCAAGTGATAATCCTAAATCCTTACTCTGCAAATCAAACTAACATATACACAAAGTTAGCTTGAGTTGAGTGAGTTCAAGTTTTAAATAAGCAATATTCATAAATCAATTTAATTTCATAAATATAAAAATGTAGGAGAGAATCATAGGTGATTAAATAAATGCTTTTTCCTTGGTCAAACACACGACACGGGCCTCCTCACCCTGGGTCATCCCCAAGTAATATATTTGACCCGGCCGCGGTTTAACAAAACCAAAATCACGCAACACCAGCCTCCTCATCCCGGGCCATCCCCAAGTAATATATTTGACTCGGTTACGGTTTAACAAAAACCAAAAATCACGCAACACGAGCCTCCTCACCACAGGTTATCCCCAAATAATATATTTGACTTGGTTGCGGTTTAACAAACCTAAACACGTGATACGAGCCACCTCAACCCGGGTCTTCCCCAAGTAAATATATTTGACCCGACCACGGTTTAGCAGAACGGTAGGCCTCCTCTCCCCAAGTCACGAGACACGAAGTCAAGGACTCAAGTAATATATTTGACCCGCTGGGACATAAACGTGCAACACAGGCCTCCTCACCCCGGGTCTTCCCCAAGTAATATATTTGACCCGGTCACAGTTTACCAACACATACACATCCACATACACACTTACAAACATCTACATCATTAACCAACAAAGCAATATCATCATGTATAATCCATAAATAATGGATAACCAAGGAATTACTATTGGGCCTAATAGCATCATCGAGCCTAGACCATAAGTAATATGCATAACCTTAAGGACTATATGACCATAAGCGAGTCTAAAATATCCTAAGGCATAGAATATAAATCACACATCGTTTCATAAATGCACAAATATGAATAAGGCTATGTAATACCATCCGAATAGTTTAAACGAGTAAAATCGGGTAAAATTGTAATAGGGTGTGTATGCCATCCCAAAACGTAAAAAGAGTTAAAAGGGGCATCATGAACTCACCTGACATGAGTCACAAAAATACCAATGAGTTAGAGAACCTTTAAGCCAATCCACAAATCACAAGCCTACCGGATTGCACACAAAGATTACTAACTAAACCGTATCGACTCGTTTATCCTACGAGACGTTCTAACATGATTTGATTGACCTAAAGCCTCGACCTTACCAAATTCAATTACATCAGTCCCCGAGGCCATGAATTTTCCAAAACCGCCCTTAGTTAATTCCGGGGACAAAGGATTTCCTAACCGCACCCAAAAGTTGTTAATTGTATCGAATATGCGTGTTAACGAGTTCTTTATGCCCTTAGCAACCAACTCAGCCCCGTGTGGACCAAATTAAGTATAATTACAGCCAACAAGTCCACACGACACTACACAAGTTGAATGGGTCGGTAATTCGCATGTACAACGCACAAACTACCAATTAAACGTGAATTTGCGTTGTACCGACCCATTTGAGCAACCCACAACCAATTCAGCCCCATTAACTTAAAAAATTAGTTTTTCACAGCCAACAAATCATACCGAGGCTGCAATTGACAAAGTAGACAACCGCTAGACGCAACAATTGAATTGGTTGTTAATTCCCTCAAACAACGCGCTAGACGCAACAATTGACAAACTAGACAACCGAAACCTAGTTTTAACACCATCAACAATTGATCAATCAAACGAGCTTTATAGCTCATGATACTAAAGTATAACACATATGACATACCTAGGAAGATTATGGAGAAAAACCTCAATTTAAACAGCCCCGACAAGAACACAATTGGATAGCCACCGATTAAGCCTAACACAAACGTATTGATCAATAACGAGTATAACATGCAGATTTTAGCATGAAAAGATGTATTTTATTACATAGGAAAACCATATAAATAAATTATGAAATTTTTACCAGAGTTGCATAAATGTCTTAGGTTTATAAAAATGTGTTTATTATATATTTCCAGTAGACAAAAAAATCAAAAATATTTCTCCAACACAGAAAGGTACGTGCAGCTATTTCCATGCGTAGCAAAAGTGTTTTATTTGTTTATAAATCATTACCAAACCAAATTAAACGATTCCAATTAGATTATAATCTTAACTCAAAATATAAATTTCCAGAAGTGGAAACAACCAATTTGGACTTATAAAAAAAGAGTTATGATGTCGGGAAGACAGACCAGAATCCGTCACCCCGCATCAGCTTTGACACACAATTTAATATAATCATAAAAACCATTCAAATATCGTCCAAAAATTACAAATTATAGCTTTCTGGAAATTAGACTCAAAGTAGAATATCATGGAATTAAGAATCGATAAAAAATAAATTTTCATTGAGTTAAAGACTAAACAATAACGAGTACGAATCTGTCAGCAACTGTTTTAATCAAAACTCAAAACCTAACATGTTTATGACATCTTTAGGATTCAATAATAGGTTTAATGGTGAAAAAGACCTTCATTGACATAATACTAACCTTGAATTAGTCGAGAGATGGCTGGAGAGTGGTTGAAGTGGCTCAAAACTCGAGGTGGGGTTGCTGGGAATGCAACGATCGGACAGAACAATATGGAGGAGGGAAAGAGTTAGGGTTTTGATGTTATAATAAAATAATTACACTCTATCCCCTCAAACTTGTAAAGTGTAATAACTTGGATGAAAGGTTAAATAATTTAACTTACGAGAATGACAAGGAGGTCCCCGAAGAATGCCAACTCATTCCTGAAAGATATACAAACTCTACAAATGTTTCGTGCTGATAAACGAAAATGCCGGGTGCTACATACTAATCTAACCCTTTATGCCATAAGAGGCGAGGTTTTGAGTAAAAGGATGGATAGACGGACTTTTAAAACGTATTACAAGGCTCTAATTTAGAAAGACGAAACCCCGGGATTTTAAACAAACATTTATAAACGATCGAGCCGATTAACAAAATTTACGGGCGTTACATTAACTTTTAACCTATTAAGGTAATGATTTATATTCTTGCTCGCATCGTACCAGTTATAGTGTCGCTCATATAACATGTGAGAACCGAACCCTGGTGCGGAAGCGTGAATATTCGGCATTAACGGAGGAGCTCGGATCTGAGCCAGGATCGAATCGCACTTGTATTCACTCTTGAACGATAATATTGGACGGGTGTGGAGAATTCGATTCGATTAACAATCAATATAAGATGAACAATTGCAATCGAAACACAGATAGATAGATGTAGTAGTATGATTTCATTAATAAAAAAATTGTCACAAAGAACACTCATACATACATACATAATCATAAACGCTCGCCACCCGGGGAAGTGGAAACTCTTAATACATCAAAATTGCACACACACTGAAACACATGACCTAATCGTCTATTTATAGTGGTCTTGTGCCTTGGTCTTCACTCCATCCGCCTCTTGGATAAGACCAATAATATAAATATATTTTTCACCCATAACAATAATAATTCGATGCGTCGGTCTAAAATATAAGTCTCAACAATCTCCCCCTTAGACCGATGCCATCGAATTTCTTTCATGATCACCTCAAAAACCATTGTCTTTCGTTGAAATTCTCCCCCTCACGTTAAGCTTCTCCCATTGTTCATTTCGAATTATCACTCTTATATCACTTTTGGATATAGTTGTATGGGCATATGAACGAGGCTTTGAGCTTCAAAGATCAACTTCAAGTAACAAGGTCATCACAAAAAGAAATAAACTCAACGTGACCATCAAATAATCTTCCATTCTTCAAATCTGTTTCTTCCCTTGTAAATCATCTTCAAACCGTACTAGGAAATCTGAAGACTCATGCCCGAGCAATAGATAAGATACATTTCATCGATGCTCGAACAACAGTCATTCCGTTGTGCTCGAAGGACTTCATTAAAGTTCAGGACTTGTCTACTGTGCTCGTGCAGTAGATAAGATACCTTTCGTGTAAACATATCGATGCTCAAACAATAGAAACATTTCCTTGTGCTCGTAATACTTCGTGAAAGACTTGTCCATTGTGCTCGTGCAACAGATAGGATACCTTTTGGGTAAACATATCGATGCTCAAACAACAAACATCTCTAAAGAATCTTGGATTATTGATCTTGATCAACTTTTCCTTAACTTGAGTCTTTTCACTTGATTTGAAGCAAGCAATTGCAATGAAATTCTAGAATTTTTACTCCCCTAATTTCGTTGCAATTGTCTTTAACGAACGTGACTTCAAATCAAGTGCGGGTGAAAACATAAAACTCTTCAATTCCAGCAATCTTGACCATCCCTATCAAGAATTGTTGATGAAATTCAAAATAAATGATATCTTTGTGGTTGATAGTTGACATTTGACTTGGTCAACTCATGAAATGATCCGGAAAAATCAACCATCTTGATCTTGTAAGCACCTTGTTGAAGTCGTGAAGTTTTGGTGAATTTTGCCCAAGTTTTGCTCAAAGTCTTTAAAAATGACCAAAATGCCCCTAGTTGACCCGACACGGTCAACAGCCGAGTTGACCAGAAAAGTCACTTCCAAACGGTCACTCAAACTTGGCAAACATCTTTCATTTAGAACACATGGTCGAAAAGTCAACGGATAAGCGAATATTAGTCTTTTCTCCATCTTGGCCCGTTTGACTTTAGAAAGTTAACTGCATCAATCATGTCCCAAAAATCTTCCAACACTTGAAATATTTCACATACACAAACTTTTGTTCACGGTCATAAATAATTCCTTTAAATCCATTCATGAGCATGCCCAAACATAGATATTTTCAGATAACCACACATATGCTCGTGAGTAATAGGTGTGCTCAAGAGTAAAAGATATGCTAGTGAGTGATCATTAAGGTTTTTTTCACGAGCATGCTCGTGAGCAAGGTATGCTTGAGACACAAACTTGAGATTACTCTTTTCGAGCACGTTTGCTTAGAATATTAAATTCTAATTGTTCATGACAAAACGAAAGTGTGCTCGAGAAGACATATACTTGAATAAAAACAAGAAGTACTCGAGAAAGGATTATATGCTCGGGGTAAAAACTTAATTTTTACTGCACACATAATACTCGTTTCAGCTTCAAAATCATCAATTTCAGCACTAAAGTAAGCATTTTCAGCACTAAAATCAGCAGCATCAGCAGCACGTTTTAATCAGCAAAATTCAGCATGTTAAAAACACGTTAAACAGCAATTTTCAGCATGTTAACAGCACGTTTAACAGCAATTTTCAGCACGTTTTAACAGCAATTTTGGCATGTTTTAATCTGCTCATTAACAGCACATTTATCCAGCAAATAATCTGCTCATTAACAGCACGTTTGTTCAGCAAGTAATCAGCTCATTAACAACACGTTTTAATCAGCAATAATCAGCTCATCCACAGCAAATAATCAGCCCGTTACAGCACGTTTTAACAGCAATTTTGGCCCGTTAACAGCAAATTTCAGCAGCAATTGATTCTAGACCAGCTGTGAATTTACCATTCTGCCCTTGTAATATAAGTAGCTGCAGCAACATATTCAGTTAAACTTACCAAACAACCCATGCGGTAATCTTTAACATCAACAAACTTTTATGCACATATATGTATCGGCTGCAATTTTACCCAAAATATCCCAGTATATTACATGTAACAGCAACTGTTCTTGCAGCAGATACCGCTTATATCAGCAACAAAATGTCTGAAATACCCATGCTACAATGTGATGATTATCATTTCGCCCCTTTAAAAAATTGTGCAGCAGCTGCAACTGCTCGTGCTTTTAACCATATCAGCAGCCCGTAACTGTTCTTGTGCAATTCAATATCTTTTCGAAACTGAATACATGTCTGCTCGGAAATAAAAGATGCAGCAATAGCGGCTATAACTTGTAGCAGCAACAGTGTAACCATTATTGCAATTCATATCAGCAGCTGTAGCAACAGATTGGCATTCAAGCAGTAATTTTTTGTGACATATCTGTATCAGCTGCAAACTAAGCAATCAGCTGCAGCAAAATGAACCCGCAACTGCAGGTAACAACTCGAGACCGATACCCGTATCAGCAGCTGCAACATTCACCAATCTTCCCCTATTCCACTGTTCAGCAACAACAACCCATAAGTGTTCGTAAAAGAGTATAAGCAGCTGGTAATTTGCACGAACACATGCAGCAACCAGCAACTGTTTAAATCTGTTCGGACATAGTGCAGCAGCATCAGCCCTTGTGAATTCATCAGGATAAGTATTTGGGACTGATTATATTAGCTACTCATGACAAAAATCTGCCAAAATTAGCAGCTGATCGGAAACTTTAAGTTTATATCTTCAACAGCAGCAGACATGTCAAATCTGCTCGGAAATAAATTTTTCAGTATCTACCAATGAATGAACATATAAACAGCAACTACTCGAAACCAACGAACAATTGCCCATGACAACATCACGAACACATAATAATCGTTTTCCCCAAATTTTGAACAAGCGAGCCCTAAATTCTCAGATCGATAAATGCAGATCTGGATGAATCTGAACATAAAAACGTGAAATTGATGTCGAATCTCCGAACTAATCATCAACTCAAAGATCAACTCACATGAATCATCTTCGAATCATCAAACCTCATCTAAATCCGTGCAAAAACCCACAAAAACTTCAACGAACTTCAATCTTTAACGTCCATGGCAGATTCATGAGCGAATTGAATCAAATTCAGCGGTTAGTCTGGAACAATTCGATAACCGGCTCTGATACCAATTATGAGAACCGAGCCCCGGTGCGGAAGCGTGAATATTCGGCATTAACGGAGGAGCTCGGATCTGAGCTAGGATATCGCACTTGTATTCACTCTTGAACGATAATAATGGACGGGTGTGGAGAGTTCGATTCGATTAACAGTCAATATAGGATGAACAATTGCAATCGAAACACAGATATATAGATGTAGTAGTATGATTTCATTAATCAAAAGATTGTCATAAAGAACACTCATACATACATACATAATCATAAACGCTCGCCACCCGGGGAGAGCTCTTCCCTGGGTGGAAACTCTCAATACATCAAAATTACACACACACTGAAACACATGACCTAATCGTCTATTTATAGTGGTCTTGTGCCTTGGTCTTCACTCCATCCGCCTCTTGGATAAGACCAATAATATAAATATATTTTCACCCATAACAATAATAATTCGATGCGTCGGTCTAAAATATAAGTCCCAACATAATATCATGGTAACTATTAGTATATGAGGGTTAGACTAGTGGAAATTGGTAACCTTAATTTCCTCCAAGATTTAATATACCGTTGCAATGTAATCCTGCCAATGTCTTTATAGTGCTTCCAGATCAATCGTTTATTTGGGAATGACTGGTCATGCTTAAACCGATTCGGTTTCTTAAGCTTGATAGAAACCAATAGGTGAACTGATTATCTCGGTCTAAGGTAATCGAAATAGATAGACATATAACGGTAGGCGAGCCTTTCAGTTATGTAGTTATTATAATTCGGGAGAAAGTGTGTAATTTAAGTTAGCCGGTCAATTAGGACTCAAACTACATTGTTTTCCCGGGATGATTTATGGAAAGGTGTTGCGAGGCTCATAATACTCTATTCCCTCTTCCACTAGGTGTTTCCGGTTGCTGTAACATTACCAAGGGCCTTTGATATTTTGCCTCAATTCTAACCCGACTCATACATTCGGACCATCAATAATATTCCATTAAATATTTGTACGTCTTATCAGCTCCTGGATGAATAGAATCTTAGGGCATATATGCTTTGTCTATGATTAAGTCACACAATTTACCAAAAGTTGGAATCTAGACTCGTTTTGTTTGAGGTGTAGATTTTTATCGGTTTTTCTTTCGAAGTTCTGCTCGTCCCCGTGCAAGATTTTGTTTTATAAATGTTATGCTTTTAGGGCTTTCTTTTAGGCGATATGAATATGCCCGATAATGTTTATCTAAACAATCATTTCAAATACCCGTACCTTCCAATGTTTAACTTTATCCCTTCATCTTAAAGCATCGGTTTTTCTCAATCACAATTGTACCACGACTCTACTCGTCTTCCTTACCCCATATCTAGTTTTGACCGTTCAATTGCAGGTCATGGGCTTTTGTGATTCATGTAAATTGTGCATTTAATGGCATATAAGTAGTATTCCCATGCCTTAGGTGTAAAAGTGATCGTCCCATACTCCGAGTCAAAGATAGTATAATCCTTCTCGTGCGCTTTTTATCGTTGGGAAGTGTATATCGTAACCTTGTCGTTTTGTATTAATACGCACTATAACCCTTTTCGGAACGTATCCCAATAAATTACAAGATCATCAGTCCCTTCCGGGAGACTTAGCATAGGGGTTTGACAAAGTTTCTGTTTTAACGATTAAAAGCCATTTCTTGTTTTCCTTCCCAATCAGAAATTCGATTTTTTTTAAAGGGGTAAAGGTTGGGCGATACTAGAAAGTTTACTATGAAGCGCCGATAATACTTATTTAGTTCCAAAATTTGGCGAATTTCTTTTGTTAACTCTGGAGTGTATCAGTTTTGATCGGGTGTATGTGAATTCCGTGTCAACAAATAACGTGTTCTAAAAATCATATTCCTTGTAGCCAGAATTCATACTTGGACAACTTGGTATACAATTCCTCCTGCCTCAACGCCTTCAAGATTGATCATAATTGTTCATGTTCCTTTTCAGTTTTCGAATATATCAAGAGATCATTATTAATGTTATAATGAATGTGCCGCGGTACGGTTTACAACTCGGTTCGGGTGTTCCATGAAAACTGCGGGTGTATTAATCGGTTCAAAGGGCATAACTAAGGATTCATAGTGATCATACCGAGCTCGGAATGCTGTTTTAGAAATATCTTCCTTTTGAATTTTAACTTGAAGATAGCCGGATCGAAGATCAATTTTGGAGAAGTAATTCTCCCTTTGGAGTTGATTGGACCAGTCGCCTAATTATGGGAGAGGATATTGGTTTTTGATGGCAATTTATGTGTTCCCCCGTTATCAACGTACAACCTAAGCTTTCATCCTTCTTCTTTACCAACAACATCGGTGCTTCCCAATTATGATAGTTAGGTCCCATAAAACCCTTAACTATTAATTCTTGTAGCTGTGTAATTAGTTCTTATATTTTGGAGAATGCTAGACGATAAGGTGCCTTGGCAATAAGAGTTGCCTTTAAGTTTCGGTGAGTTCGGAGTTCAATTTGTCAGAAGGTGATATTCCAAGAAGTTCATCAAGAAAGACATTAATGTATTTGAGTACTACATGGATGTATCTGATATGTCCATTGGTTTTTTTTTATGATTACATTTATCCAGAAATGTCATATATTCTTGGCATAAGCATTTTAACATCTCGAGCTGGGACACATGGAATAATATAGTGCTAGATTTTTCTCCTTGTACTGTAACCACTTCATTATCTGATTGAGGAATCTTAACTATTTTTCCTTACAAACGATATGTGCTTTATACTCAAATAACTCGCCCATCCTGGCATTTACATCGAAACTTTCTAACTGTACCAGGAGTAGATCAATAAGAATCGGTTGGTCATTTAAGATAATAGGACAATTTTGGAATATTTGGTCAACGGTTATAGGTTTATCGTTAATGAAATCTATAGCATAAGAATTTCTTAGTTCACTAACCGGTACCTTTCCTTGGGATAAGAAGTTAATGTGAATAATACTTCTATCAGTATCTATATTAACGAAATTGAAGTATGTTAATCATAAATTACGGATGTACCCTTCACCACATTTAAGTCTTGTCATGTACTATCTGATCCAATCACTAAACGCGGCCCCCAACCGAGTTAGACGTTGATGCTTGTTTTTTATTTAACCAGGGACAGTTCTTTTTGTAACGTTTCGTACCTCCATACTCATGGTAAATATGAGGGTTTATCATAGTTTGTGATCGAATTGGTTACTATTGGGATAAATGTAAGGGGTGAGGTTTACAATGTTCATAGTGGTTTCACGGCTACAGGCATAGTATCCAATCTTCCTGCTTTTATGACATGCCTTTATTCGACATACCCTTTAGCAAAGGTTCATTGTATATGTTTAATTCTGAACTAGAGTTGATTGTCATATTATTTTGAGTTGTTTCATGATTAGTTTGTTTTATATGAGATGATTTTCCCGGATTTTCTCTAAACACTATTTCTGACTAAATCAAAAGCTACTACACTGGCTTGTGTCATGGTATTTTTAAAGAGTTGGTGGTAAACTGAATTAATTAAGGTCTCTACTTCCGGACTACTAATCATAGTATTCGTCGAACTAGATTGTTAGAACGGTTTATGCATTCCAGTTTACCCGCCTTTTCGTTTTGGATTTCATTCCTTGGACAAAAAATATTTCAATATAAGGGTTTTAAATCTTACCCAGGTCATGCGGATAATTGCCTTTTGTTCCCGAATTCGTACAATCGCTTTCTACCACACATGTGATGATCAATTTCCGGTATTGATAACAGATTTTATCGCTTTGATTCCTTTTTACCAACTCATTTGCTCTTTTAGTACCACTAGAATTCATAGGTTTGTACAACGTAATTTGCTTAAACTAGTATTCATGTTCGGTAAAAGATTTTTGTTACCAATGACATTTAGCGGGGGAAATTATTGTTATTGACAGTATCACCAGTGTCCCGTGGGAGAGTATTATTCGTGACAATGTTCGTATTTATCGAGAAAATAACATTTGTAGGTGTATTAGTATTGGGCAGCGAAATAATATTCGCTTGGCCATTGATTTGAATTCATTGTTGTATTAATGCTGGCAGCAAATCACGCTATGATTTTCAGAGTTACTATCTGTAGTCGCCGAACAATCATTTCGGCCACAACTTCCTCAAATTATGTGTTTGTTTTCTTCAGGGCCATCCTAAAATGATAAACGACTATACTTCAATTAATAGTAATTTCCCATATACTCAACGCGCAGGGAATTACATTAGCTAATACTCAAGTATTTCAATAACTCATAGTATCACACACATCGAATCCTATATCCATATACCAAGGATAGTACATAGATTTAGCTAATAAGGCCATTGTTTGCACATATATATCGAAAGTTTTCACCCAATGACAAGTAATTTTAACCCGGTAAGGGTCAATGTTTGTACTAATGGATCCAAATCGTCCTCCATATCAAATAGCACACTACTATATGCATGTATGAAGTATCGAAACTACACGCAACAGTACCATATTATCCTTTTCTATCCGAGCACACATTACAATCATCATGAATAGTTCACAACTTGCATAACAATTATTCTGATATAAGCCCATCATTGGGCAATTGGTTTACCCTGCCTCTCCCGTTATTATACATTTGTTCATTATGAGTTTAAACAGTATGTTGTAGTTGGGAGGCATTTGTATACTCCCCTTGACCTGTAGATGCTATTAAATTTAACTATAGAATATTCTTTCATCAGGTCATTCGGTACCCGCAAACATGCCGAGTCTACTAAAAGTGGTGATTTATTAGTTGGGAGTAAGTATGTTCTCTAGAAGCCAAGATACATCATTGATCCGCAAGCGTGGGGTTTCTTTTCTATGATAAATCGATCATGTGGCAACAATATGGGAGGGATTGGAGGTACTCGTATGCAGATGATTTGGTGAATTTATTAGTTAAGGAGGGTCCATCAAAGTCGGTGATACTGGTGAGGTATAAAGGAATTATTATATTTATAGGTTGTGTATGATATATGTAGGTGGTCATGGTTTTTTATATTATTGAAAATTCAATAGGATAGTTAATATATTTGTAATTTGATAACCCGTACTCTTTACTAGGTATTTTCTTAGAAGTAGTGTTTATTTTTTGAACAATAGAAATGGAGGGATGACTAGAAAACAGTTCAGTCTACCGTTAGAAACTGGTATATGAGATAAAAATTAGGCCCGCATCGAGAAGTGTTGTGTTCCCTTGAGATGAACATATGTAGATCACATCTTTTATAGTTCCTTTCTAGGCCTTGAATTTACACTCGGTCTGTGGTTTGATCATACAATTAATAAGATTAAATTTGGACTCGATAAAGCTTTATCAAAATTCTCGTTTATGGGTAACACCGGTTCTTCATCCGATACGAGGCTACCGATCTCGACATCTAACAATTTGTCATAAAAATAATATTTTTTTAATAACAGGAATCAGAGTAAAGAATATTATTAGTTAAGGCCAAGTAAAATATTTTGTTTATTATGATTAGGTACTATATTAATTACGATAAAATATAATATTATTTTTAATAAAATATAATGTTAAACTAATATTGATTATAATAGAATATAATATTCGTTACATTGAGATTTAGTATTATCGACAGTACAGTACGTACACGTATTCGTACACCTTATTCCAGATAAGCACGCATGCATGTTACATATATATACTTAACATTATATTTTATACACATATGTTGCCAATTTTAGCTATTGATAAGTCCCGCGATTTCTTCTCGAATTCCTTCGTACAAGCAAGTCTGTTATTATGTTCTGGACCATAATAACTCACTTGCCCTATAAGTTCATCCCAACATCCATCAGTATGTAATACTAAATTATTATTTATTTCCCAGAGTTATCGAGCCTACGGTTATATTTTAGGTACCCTAAGGGATAACCTAATCCTTTATAACCAATGGCTCTGATACCAACTTATGTCACACCCTGTTAAGCGAATTGCGGAAGCGTAGAACGGAAATGTAACATACACCTCTAGTAGCAACCACATTATTTATAAAGAATTACAATATTTTACATTGATCTAACTTTATTTACAACTAGGTGATACAAACTAAATCTGACCCAATATGTGGCTTTACTTTTTATTAGCACACGTAGCACATTGACTTTCTATTCCAATCTAGTAACTAAAAAACATGTTAAAACAGGTCAACTACAAGTAATTCGTGAGTTTCACTAGTTTCAAGGAATTTGTTGTGCGTAAAACAACCATAGTTAGTAACTACGCAAGTATGTTTGTATGTACGTTCTTAAGTATGTTTTTTGTATGTTTATGATGTAATTATGCTAAGTTACAGTGAAGCCTTGACTGTTCGTGCTACGCGCCTCCATTTCCCACGCTTAATCAACCACTGTGGCCCCCTTTCTGCCCACAACATGACCCGAGTAGCAATGTCTAACACTACATAGCTGGTTTGTATAATTATGGACATGTGCAAACGGGATAATGTCTCAGCAAGCCGTGCTGCCTGGGTTTGTCAAACCAATAGTACTATTCACGAATCATCGGCTCGAAGTTAATCACTGTGTTAGTGGGGACTTTTGTGTGTTAACACTTAGATAATTCCCATCATCAAACAGTTAAGAGTATATATAGATATGTATCAGCATGTTTTTCACCCCAAAAGTTCGTAAAAGAAGTTTAAAAGTCGGGTCATGAAACTCACTGTTTAGAAGATAATTAGCACAGCGGTACATCGTAAGTTTGTAATTGTTTTGACTCGTTCACTAGTCCCTATAATGAATATTATAATAATATTAATATTTTAATATTATTATAATCTTAATACTAAACTGGGCTATATAGCTAGTCTGGGTATAGCAGTTACACCCAGAAAGTGTCAGTAGGCTTAGATTGTGATGTTGCTCAAGGTCTAATACTCAAAACTGAACTTGGCTCAGTTTCCCCGTTTTACCAGCTGGGCCATGTGGACCGTTTATGCGTTTAGAAAAACAGTTATGGGACATAAGCTTGGGTAAATGTGTTGGTTGATAAAATGACTAAGTTATAAAGAAAGATCACACATTGGCGTTCTGGATTCGCTACGGGGCTCTTTTCCGTTTATTCAGTTTGATTTGAGAAGAAACGCGCACAATTTATCCAAATTGTCCCTCACAAAAAGTTCGTTATTACTTAATTAATCCATAAATATGATTTTTGACCACTCTTGGTGTTCTGATATTCAAACAGGTTCGTTAATCACGAACTTTTAGGTTTTTATTAGAATTGAATTTGTTTAATTTTCAAATTAACATAATTAATTATCCGTTGATCATTAAATTATTAAAATTTAGCCACTTATCAATTAAAATATGCAAATTTCCATAAAAATATTTCTGGAATTATTTAATGATTTATAAATTTATAAAAAATCATATTATATGTTATATTTAGCCTGAAAATTATCCGTTTACACCAAACGATTTTCGAAAAATCCACCAAAATTTATGAGTGACCAAACTAAATTCCAAAACAACCTGGAAAAATTCCAAACTCTAACAATCTTGTCAAACATCCTTTTCGAGCCAAAAGCGACTACAAAAATTCAAATAAACGCAAATGCTCAAAACATACTTAGGCTTTTCCGAATGACCCGAAATTTCATATGTGATCATAAAACACCAAATCTGAGTTCCCCACAAAATTTCATAATTCTTTAAGCATTTTAAATATTTTTCTTAAATAAACGCCCCAAATTGGTAATAAATTCGTCAAATTTTCTCGGATGGTAGAAAAATTAACAAATTTGAACAGGGAGTCAATCATATTGTCCTTGGTGCCCCTAAAATATTTTATAACCTAACAATATGCACATCACAATCGAATCCTAAACAGCTAAGTATGGACTTCGAGTAAGCTTAGGCGATCGAGCATCGTTTTACTACCTCGAGCAAGGTTTTCTGAACTTTAAATGGTTAATTCTTCTAAGTGTTAAGGCTTCGAGCAAGCTACACTTCAACGAGCAAGAATATTCTTCTATCAAGCATGGATTTCCAATCGAGCAAACAGCTTGATCATACAAGTTTTAACCAAGTGTTACGAGCACAGGATGATCGAGCACATGGGGACAAGCATGGATGCAATAAGATGTGATCAAAGCGAGGACTTCGAGCACAGTTTAGTTCCCGAGCAAGATTTACATCCGAGCATGCTAAAGATTGCTGAATAAGTATAACTGAAGACATCAAGAAGAATGAGCTTGCTCAATGGACTAGTTCGAGCAAAGCATGGATAAGTCAAGAAGAACGAAGCTTACTGGAGGAGAATATATTCTCCGAAGGAGAATATATTCTCAGTAAAATATGCTCGAAGACACTCATCGAGCATACCTAGCATAGTGAGTATGCTCGAGCAAGATAGTTACCTTGCTCGAGGACTCAACACTTGTATTATTTTGAGATTCATTATGTAATGATTAGGAACTTCCAGAAGGAATGTTAAGGTCTATAAATAGGGGTCCTAGGATACCTTTTAGGACACGGATTTCTAGACGAAATACAGGCTGGCACGCACTGAATACGAAAAACATTAAAAAGAATATTCTCTTTGTTTTCTCGTACAATCGCCGCCGCCGTCATACACGAAACCCTAGACATTCCTTCACTGTTGTATTAAATGTTATATTAAATGCAGTGAATCTTTGTCTTGAAATCGTTCTTACTGATCATTCATTTACGTTTCGTGTATGTTATACTTTCACTCCTTCTTTCCCAGTTGTTGGATATCCTGATTCCGCCGGGATATTCAATAGGCCTTTTGGTTAGAAGAGTCGGTGTGTTCTTGTCAACCTTTCTAAGGTTTCACCCGACTCACAGTCCTGACAAGTGGTATCAGAGCTTGAGTATCTCGCTGAAGGCCACGGGACAGAAGGTTGTGAAAAAGCTTGAAACTTTACTCTGTTTTCACTACTGTAAACACCAGATCTACTGAAATGGAAGACCAAGAAGTATCAACGAACAAGATTCGAAGGCTACTCGGACAAGAAAACTTCATAAAATGGAAAGTACTGTTTGAAGCAGCTGTGAACTACAACGACCCAGAGCTGTGGATGTCTATCATTGAGGGAAATTACGTTCCTTCAACAGCTCCAAACAACAACACAACCATTGAACTGAAGATGAAGAAGAGGGATGATAAAGCTCTGTCTATGATGAAATTAGGGCTTTCTTGGGATATTCTGACAACCGTAAATCATCAGAAGACTGCAAAGGACATGTATGATGCAGTCATTGAAATGTTTGAGGGTAATACAGAATTAAGAGATATCAAGAAAGACAGACTGAAACTGCAGCTTGACAGATTCAAGTTCAAGGAAGGTGAAAGGCTGAAGTCAGTTCTGCAAAGGTTTATGACGATTGTGAATGAAATTAGAACAACAGACCTTCAGATATCTGATTTTGACCTGAACAAGAAACTTCTATCATCTTTGTCTGGTGAGTGGTACACTGCTAGCAAGTTCATCAGAGAGAAGACCATCTTTCCTAACTTCAAGTTAGATGATGTGATAGCCTTCCTCAAGGCTGCTGAACATGAAATGATTGAAAAACATATGATTCCAGAGGATAAGCCAAGCTTTCAAATGAACAAAGCTCTTGTGGCACCCATGGGCAATCTCTCGATCAAGAATCAACAGCCTATCATTGAGGAACCATCAGAAGCAAACTCATCTTGTAACAGTCAGTCAAGATTCAATGTGCAGCTGATTGAAGATAACAATCAATCTACTAGACATGGGCAGTCTACTTTCGCACAACACAATCCAACTCAAGGAACAGATTACCAGGCATTATTCTCAATGTTCACCGAGTCTTACCATGCCTTTGTGGCCAAGAATCTGATAAACACAAGCATCATGCAAGAAGACTTAGAATAGATAGATGCTGATGATTTAGAAGATATGGACATCAAATGGTAAGCGGCTATGTTGGCAGTAAGAAGGAAAAGGTTGTATAAAAGAACTGGCAGAACCAGTTTAAATGGACCCAATGAAAGGATTGGATTTGACAAATCCAAAGCCATTTGTTATAACTGTCAACAACCGGGACACTTTGCAAGGGAATGCAACATGCCAAGGCAGTCTGGCAATCAAGTTAACCAGAATCAGTTCTATCAGAATCAGAACCAAAACTTTCAGCAGCAAAGGAATCAAATGCCTAACCAAAATCCCTATCAAAATCAGAATAGAACCCAGCAACAAACATTTCAACCACAAAGAAACAATCAGATGCAGGTTCACCCAAATCAAAATAGACCAAATCAAAACACTGGTAACCAGCAGAGAGATCAGGGAAATGTAGCTGTTACAAGCGTACCACAAGATGGGGAATTTGACTGGAGTAATCATGCAGCTGAGATGGAAAGGGAAAATGTTGCATTCATGGCAAAAGTGAATGATCAAGCTAAATCTTCAAACTCTCAGGTACAATCTAATATCTCAATTTTTTATCTACTTATTACAATTGATGAATTAAATTAGGAGATTGGGAAGTGGAAATCTGAGTGTGGAAGAAAGGAAGTGTTCTTGAATGTGTATGAAGAAAGTGAAGCAACCTATGAAAGTCAAATCAAGGGGTTGGAAGATGATTGCATGATAGCGTACCAAACACAATCTAGAATTACAATTGAAATTGAAGGGTTAAAGAAGATGTATGCTGAAGAAAAACTGAAGAATGCTGAATTGTTGATACAGATGGACTTCTTGAAGAACCTCATTTCTATTGGAAACCTTGTGGGTTATGTGGACAAAATGTCTGAAGAAGAAAAGTATAAAAAGGTGCCACCACTTTTTTGTGACAGCTACCCACTAAAGGTAGACAAGGAAAATAGAAGTGAGTATCTTAAATAGTTCAAGAATGTCTTTGATGATAAGACTGAGTTTGTCAAACAGTATGCTGATGTGGTGGTGGACAAAGATGGAGAATTTACTATCAAGCCATGTGAGAAGCAAGAGAATGAGAAAACTGAAAGAATTGAAGGTGATAAGAAGAAGTGGAGTGAGTACTCCAGTGAAGAAAGTAATTATAGCTGTGGGAGCTCTAAGTCATCAAAAGGGAAGAAGAAGAAAAGAACAAACAAAAATAAAAGTGACAAGATTCCTCTTTTACCACCAATGACTCCAAAACTAAAAAAGCACTATGAGAAAATGAGAAGAGAGCATGCAGTATTTGACATCTGTGCTAAACCAAAAACTGAGATCAAGAAGAGAACAGAAGAGAGTGTGAAATCCACTTATGATCAGTCACATCCACCAATTTACCCAGTTTTCTCTAATCATGAATTATTTGATATTGGGGATGTTGATTATTTGCCAACAAGAAGATATTCAAGAGAAGAAGAAGGTAGCTCATCAAGGACTCCCTCAAAGCTGAAGAAAATTGTTTTTGTCAAAGAAAAGTATCTACAAACAATTGACATCAGTGAACCAATTAAGATGGATTTCTCAAACACCTTGTGTCCAAAAACCTCATTAGGTTTTGACTTTCCTAAGCCAAGTGACAAAATCAAAGATAAGCAACTGCTTGAAGATATGGGATGTTATGCCAAGGTGTGGTGCAAGAAATGTGATGCATATGGACATCACACTGATTCTTGTTGGATCATGGAGGACATTTTTGAGATTCCTGATGTAGTGAGTGGATTTGACATGAAGAGCTAAAAAGAGATGTGTCAGAATTACTTGAGTGGAAACAGAAAACCATCTGGTTCAATGGAACAAAAGAAGATTCTTGAAAAGAGACTCAAGGCAATTCTGAAAATTAAGGTAAATGAGAAAGAGCCAAGTATAGCTGAGAATAACAATGTAACGTCCGTTAATTCCGGTTCCAAGAGTTAAAGCTTGTAAAGTATGTTTTCTTCTCAGGATTTAACCGACGTTTCTCGGGAGCCTTTACGTCATCCCGGTACGTTAAAATTATGTAACTTTTCATCCAAGTTGCCTTACACTTCATACTGAAGGGACTAAAGTGTAATTTATTTTATATCATAATAAAATATGAAATAAACCTAAACCCTAGCCTCTCTACTCAGCCGTTCAGAGCTTTGGCAGCCTCATCCACTTCGATTTTTCTTCTTTCCAGCCAGTTTTAAGCCATAAAACTTTAATTCAAGGTTATTTTTATGATTCCCCAAGTCCTATACACCTTAATTGATCATATTAACGCGCTTATTGGTGGTTAAGGTTGAGTTTTGATGATTACAGTTTGCTGACAGATTCGTATACGTTTATTGTAGGGTATGTTACACAATGATAATCCATTTTTTTTTGATATATTCTTGATTTCATGATGTTCTACTTTGAGTCTAGTTTCCAGAAAGGTATAATACGTAATTTTTGGAGGAGATTTGAATGGTTTTTATGAATTTATAAAATCGAGTGTCAAAGCTGATGCGGGATGACGGATTCTGGTCTGTCTTCCCGACGTCATAACCTTTTTTCTACAGGTTCAAATTGGTTGATTCCACTTTTGAAAGTTAGTATTTTGAGTTAGGAACCAAACCCAATTGGAATCGCTTAATTTGGTTTGGTAATGAATTTTATAAAAATAAAACCATTTTGTTGCGCACTGAAATATCTGCACGTACCTTGCTGTGTTGGAGGAATTTTTATAATTTTTGTGTCCCATAGAAAAATATAATAAAAATATTTTTATAAACCTAAGACATTTATTAAATTCTGGTAAAAATTTAATAATTTATTTCAAAGGTTATCCTATGTAATTAAATGCATCTTCGCATGCTAAAATCTACACGTTTTACTCGTTATTGATCGATAAGTTCGTTTTAGGCTTAACCGGTGGATGTTCAATTGTGTTCTTGTCGGGGCTGTTTAAAGTGAGTTTTTGCACCACAATCTTCCTAGGTATGTCCCGTATATCATACTTAAAGATCATGTTCATAGGTGTTCGTTAAGTTGATCAACTAGTTGTAGTTTGATTGTTATATTCGGGTGTCTAGAATTGTAGTTTGGCGCGTTTAACGCGAGGGTTGAAGTGATTAACGACCAATTCAGCTCGGGGACACTTGGTTTGATGTATGGGCTGTACAAAATTCATTTTTATAAGTTATGGGGCTGAATTGGTTGTCGGTTACTCCAACGGGTCGGTACAACGCGCAATTGTGTTTATTGAATAGTTGGTGCGTTGTACTTGCGGGTTACCGACCCATTTGACTCGTGTGGACTTGTTGGCTGTGATTTTATCATAAGGGGTCCACACGTGGCTGAGTTGGATGTTAACGGCCTAAACGACTCCTAAACACGCGTGTTAGTGTCACCTAGTGCTCCCGGGGGCAAATTGGGAATTCTTTATTCCCGGGAGTACCTAAGGGTCGTTTTGGTGAATGTGAGACCTCGGGGGCTGTTGTGATTAAGTTTGATGAGGTCGAGGGTTTAGGTAACTCGAACCATGTTAGAACGTCTCGTAGAATAAACGAGTCATCTTGATATCATTAGTATTGATTAAATGTAAACCGACAGGTGTTTGAGTTTTGGGATTTCTTAGGGATTCTCTAGCTCGTGGTGAATCCGCATCTTGTGTCAGGTGAGTTCTTGATGCCCCGTTTAACTATTTTTAAGTTTTGGGCTAGCATGCACACCTAAGCGATGTTGCTTGATGAAATGTTTTACTCTATTTTGCATAGGCTTGCTAGTATTGGTAGGCCTTGGAATGTTATAGAATGTGTGTATGAATATATATATATATATATATTGAATGTTATATATATATATATTTATACATATAGGAATGTACGTATAGAGATGTTCATACGTAAGGATGATTATTTATTGAATGTGATGACCTAACTGATGTAATTCCGTTTACAGTTTTAAAACAGTTGGATTGATTATTAAGACTTTTGTTACTTAATTAAAACTTGAACTCACTCAGCTTAAGCTGACTTTGTGTGCATGTTAGTGTGAATTTCAGGTTAGGAAGAGGATGCCTTATCGCTTGGACGTGCACGAAGCTACTTGGACGGTGAAGGGCATACGAGATTTGAAGATTTTATTATTAAACATTTATTTTTAAAAATTTTTATTAAAGATAATTATGTTGGTTTTGGGCAAAATTCCCGGGTTTTGGGAACTTATTCTGTTATTTACGTTTTCCGCCGAATTATACTCTGTGATGCTTATTTTAATGAAAAGAATTGTTTTAAGTTTAATTATTTTTACGAGTGTTTGGAATGATTACCAACTGTGGGGTACCCGGGGTTCGGGGCCTTACAAGTTGGTATTAGAGCCAGGGCTCGAGGGATCCTAGCATCCCCGAATGCTTGGACTCGAACTATAAGAAAGAAACTAGTATGCCCACCGCGAGTAGCTGCACGCCAAGAGGTAACTTTAAATTATTTAGTCATTCCTTTGAATTTGAAAGTTTCAAGTATGTGATTAATTGTAAAGTGTTAGATAGAATGCTTATGTGATTAAGGGCAGGGGGTGCTTAGAACGGGCCTGTGAAGTAAACAACTAATAACACTAGATCAACGTTATTAGCAGTTTACCCTTACCTTCCATGTTTTAAATACCACTTGTGTTTGACTATGTTAGGGTTCCATCTTTGTAGGGATAGGATTTGGCTAACTCTCGAGTCGTTAGAGTTAAAGTTTATCTTATTCCCTAAATTCTCATGTTCGTTTCCCATCCTCTCGAACGCTTTGCACGTAATTGTTTAGCTGAGGCGTAGCATTCTGTCACTCTGGGTTCCTTGGTACTTGACCGCTTAAATTCCTCGCTCCTTCAAGAATGTATGAGCAACTGTTTAGCTAAGTAGGAGCGTGATGTTATCCCAGATACCTTTCTACTTGATGAATTACCGGCGTTAGTCTTATTTGATTCGGGCGCCAGTAGAAGTTTTGTGTCTACCGCTTTCTGTTCCTCGTTGAATAAATCACCCGAGCGCGTAGTCGATGTGTTTGAGGTTGAGGTCGCCGTAGGAAAATCTGTTTCCTTGTCTAGGGCTACCGTCGGTGATGTTCCTATCGTTCGGGATTTCCCGGATGTAATTCCAGATGATTTGTCAGATGTGCCACTGGACCGCGAGGTCGAGTTCCAGATAGATCTTGTGCCGGGCGCAAACCCCGTTGCTCGAGCCCTTATCGTCTAGCACCGAATGAGATGAAAGAACTTATGGCCCAGTTGGAAGACTTGCTCAACAAGGGCTTCATTCGACCGAGCATCTCACCTTGGGGTGCCCTGGTCCTGTTCGTTAAGAAGAAGGAAAGTAGCATGCGAATGTGCATTGACTACCGTGAGTTGAATAAGCTCACTGTTAAGAATCGGTACCCTCTCCCGAGGATCGACGACTTATTTGATCAGCTCCAAGGAGCTAGTTGGTTCTCGAAGATCGACCTTAGGTCCGGGTACCATCAGTTGAAGATTCGGGAAGAAGATATTCCTAAGACTGCCTTCCGCACTCGTTATGGGCACTACGAATTCCTCGTGATGTCTTTCGGTTTGACCAACGCACCGGCTGCGTTCATGGATCTTATGAACCGGGTGTGTAGACCGATGCTCGATCGCTCTGTTATTGTATTCATCGACGACATCCTTGTGTATTCAAAAAGCGAATCCGATCACGCCGGTCATCTCTCGGATGTTTTGGAAGCTCTGCGAGAGAACAAGTTGTATGCAAAATTTTCTAAGTGTTTCTTCTGGTTGCGTGAGGTTCAGTTCTTGGGTCATGTTATTAACCCGAGTGGTATTTTGGTTGATCCTGCAAAGGTGGAAGCCGTGAATGATTGGGAGTCTCCTAAGTCTCCCTCTGAAATTCGTAGCTTTCTGGGCTTAGCGGGGTATTACCGCCGCTTTATTCCCGACTTTTCGGAAATTGCTTCTTCGCTGACCAAGTTAACTAAGAAGAATGTTAAGTTCGTTTGGGGTACGGAGCAGGAGGAGGCTTTTCTCGAGTTGAAGAACAGATTAACGCATGCCCCGATTTTAGCTTTACCCGATGGCACCGATGACCTGGTGGTTTATTCTGATGCCTCTTATCAGGGGCTTGGGTGTGTTCTGATGCAGCGAGGTCGAGTCATCGCGTATGCCTCGCGGCAATTAAAGCCTCACGAGGCGAATTATCCTACTCACGATTTGGAGCTTGCGGCCGTTGTGTTTGCGCTTAAGTTGTGGCGGCATTATTTGTACGGTGTTCCTTGCGTTATCTATACCGATCATAAGAGTTTAAAGTATTTGTTTGAACAAAAGGAACTGAATAAGCGCCAACGTCGATGGTTGGAGTTGATTAAGGATTATGATTTGGAGATTATGTACCATCCAGGTAAGGCTAATGTGGTGGCCAACGCGTTGAGCCAGAAGGAGAGACCGAAACCTATTCGTGTGAAATCCTACTAGCTTACCCTTAAACCCGATATTTTGAAGCAAATAGCCAGCGTTCAGAATGAGGCTTTGCAGGTGGAATGGATTATGTGAGAACGTGTTTGGGGTCAGAAGAAATTGTTGGAAGACTTCGGTGACGGGGTGAAGTATAAGGATGGTCGTTTATGGGTACCGAAGTATGGGGGATTCAGAGATAAAATTTTGGATGAGGCACACAAGTCGCTCTATTCTATTCACCCGGACGCGACCAAGATGTACCAAGACTTGAAGAAAAAAAATTATTAGTGGTCTGCGATGAAGTTTGAGGTGGCTCAGTACGTGAGTAAATGTTTGACGTGTCTACAAGTTAAGGCCGAGCATCAAAAGCCGTTCGGGAAGCTTCAACCTTTAGAAATACCTGAGTGGAAGTGGGAGCATCTTACTATGGATTTTGTGACTAAATTGCCTCGTACTCCTAAGGGTAGTTATGACACCATTTAGGTAATTGTTGATAGATTGACTAAGAGCGCTCATTTCTTGCCGATCTGAGAGACTTTTAATTCCGAGCAGTTGTTCGTGAGATCGTTTCTAGGCACAGGGTGCCGGTATCTATTGTTTCGGATAGGGATACGCGTTTTACCTCTAGGTTCTGGAAGAAGTTTCATGAGGAGATGGGCACCAAACTCCTCATCAGTACTGCTTATCACCCACAGACGGATGGTCAGTCCGAGAGGACCATTCAAACTCTCGAGGAAATGTTACGGGATTGTGTTATCGATTTTGGTTGTAGTTGGGATCGTCACTTACCGTTGGTAGAGTTTTTGTATAATAACAGTTATCACGCCACGATTGGGATGCCACCGTTTGAGATGTTGTATGGTAGGAGGTGTAGGACTCCAGTCTATTGGGGTTCCATTGGTCAGAAGCAGTTGGATAGTTTGGAGGTGGTCGAGGCTACGACTGAGAAACTCAACAAGATTAAAGCGTTTATGAAGGCCGCCCAGGACCGACAAAAGTCTTATGCGGATAAAAGGCGAAGACCTATTGTGTTCGAGGATGGGGATCGGGTTATGTTGAAAGTTTCTCCTTGGAAGGGAATTATTCGTTTTCGTAAGAGGGGGAAGCTTAGTCCGAGATTTGTTGGTCCGTTCCGTATATTGTCCCATGTTGGTGAGGTAGCGTATAGGCTGGAATTGCCTGATGAGCTCGCGGGGATCCATCCTACCTTCCATGTGTCGCACTTGAGGAAGTGTTTAGAGGATGAGGAGGCCCATGTGCCTCTGATGATATTGGGCTGGATAGTGAGCTGAACTATGTGAAGGAGCCTATTGCTATATTTGACCGTCAGGAAAGGCGGTTGCGGAATAAGGTAGTTAAGCAGGTGAAGGTGTAGTGGAGGCACCGTAGGGGTTCCGAGGCTACTTGGGAATCCTAAGATGAGATGATGAAACTCTACCCACAGTTGTTCCTGTCGCGTCGTGATTTGGGGACGAATCCCATTGTAAGGGGGGTGGACTTGTAACGCCCGTTAATTCCGGTTCCAAGAGTTAAAGCTTGTAAAGTATGTTTTATTCTCGGGATTTAACCGACGTCTCTCGGGAGCCTTTACGTCATCCCGGTATGTTAAAATTATGTAACTTTTCATCCAGGTTGCCTTACACTTCATACTGGAGGGACTATAGTGTAATTTATTTTATATCATAATAAAATATGAAACAAACATAAACCCTAGCCTCTCTACTCAGCCGTTCGGAGCTTTGGCAGCCTCATCCCCTTCGATTTTTCTTCTTTCCAGCCAGGTTTAAGCCATAAAACTTCAATTCAAGGTTAGTTTTATGATTCCCCAAGTCCTATACACCTTAATTGATCATATTAACGCGCTTATTGGTCGTTAAGGTTGAGTTTTGATGATAACAGTTTGCTGACAGATTCGTATACTTTTATTGTAGGGTCTGTAATGCGATGATAATCCATTGTTTTTGATCTATTCTTGATTCCATGATGTTCTACTTTGAGTCTAGTTTCCAGAAAGGTATAAAACGTAATTTTTGGACGAGATTTGAATGGTTTTTATGAATTTATAAATTCGAGTGTCAAAGTTGATGCGGGATGACGGATTCTGGTCTGTCTTCCCGATGTCATAACCATTTTTTGACAGGTCCAAATTGGTTGGTTTCACTTCTGGAAGTTAATATATTGAGTTAGAAACCAAACTCAATTGGAATCGTTTAATTTGGTTTGGTAATGAATTTTATAAAAATAAAACCAATTTGTTGCGCACTGAAATATCTGCACGTACCTTGCTGTGTTGGAGGAATTTTTATAATTTTTGTGTCCAATAGAAAAATATAATAAAAATATTTTTATAAACCTAAGACATTTATTAAATTCTGGTAAAAATTTAATAATTTATTTCAAAGGTTATCCTATGTAATTAAATGCATCTTCGCATGCTAAAATCTACATGTTTTACTCGTTATTGATCGATAAGTTCGTTTTAGGCTTAACCGGTGGATGTTCAATTGTGTTCTTTTCGGGGCTTTTTGAAGTGAGTTTTTGCACCACAATCTTCCTAGGTATGTCATACTTAAAGATCATGTTCATAGGTGTTCGTTAAGTTGATCAACTAGTTGTAGTTTGATTGTTATGTTCGGTTGTCTAGAATTGTAGTTTGGCACGTTTAACGCGAGGGTTGAAGTGATTAACGACCAATTCAGCTCGGGGACACTTGGTTTGATGTACGGGCTGTTCAAAATTCATTTTTATAAGTTATGGGGCTGAATTGGTTGTCGGTTACTCCAACGGTCGGTACAACGCGCAATTGTGTTTATTGAATAGTTGGTGCGTTGTAGTTGCGGGGTTACCGACCCATTTGACCCGTGTGGACTTGTTGGCTATGATTTTATCATAAGGGGTCCACACAGGGCTGAGTTGGATGTTAACGGCCTAAACGACTCCTAAACACGCGTGTTAGTGTCACCTAGTGCTCCCGGGGGCAAATTGGGAATTCTTTATTCCCGGGATTACCTAAGGGTCGTTTTGGTGAATGTGAGACCTCGGGGGCTGTTGTGATTAAGTTTGATGAGGTCGAGGGTTTAAGTAACTCGAACCATGTTAGAACGTCTCGTAGGATAAACGAGTCATCTTGATATCATTAGTATTGATTGAATGTAAACCGACAGGTGTTTGAGTTTTGGGATTTCTTAGGGATTCTCTAGCTCGTGGTGAATCCGCGTCTTGTGTCAGGTGAGTTCTTGATGCCCCGTTTAACTCTTTTTAAGTTTTGGGCTAGCATGCACACCTAAGCGATGTTGCTTGATGAAATGTTTTTAAACTATTTTGCATACGCTTACTAGTATTGGTAGGCCTTGGAATGTTATAGAATGTGTGTATGAATATATATATATATATATATATATATATATATTAGAATGGCCAATATTTGGCGAATGTTGTAGTCGTCTCGACTACTGAATGTTGCGTATGCCTACTTTGTGTTTGCATGCGCTGAATGTTACGTGTTTGGGTTGTACGTTTTCTCGGCCGTGAATGTTATTATTGAATGTTATATATATTTATATATATAGGAATGTACGTATAGAGATGTTCATACATAATGATGATTATTTATTGAATGTGATGACCTAACTGATGTAATTCCGTTTACAGTTTTAAAACCGTTGGAATGATTATTAAGACTTTTTTTACTTATTTAAAACTTGAACTCACTCAGCTTAAGCTGACTTTGTGTGCATGTTAGTGTTAGTCTCATGTTAGGAAGAGGATGCCTTATCGCTTGGACGTGCACGAAGCTACTTGGACGGTGAAGGGCATACGGGATTTGAAGATTTTATTATTAAACATTTATTTTTAAAAATTTTTATTAAAGATAATTATGTTGGTTTTGGGCAAAATTACCGGGTTTTGGGAACTTATTCTGTTATTTACGTTTTCCGCCGAATTATACTTTGTGATGCTTATTTTAATGAAAAGAATTGTTTTAATTTTAATTATTTTTACGAGTGTTTTGAATGATTACCAACTGTGGGGTACCCGGGGTTCGGGGCCTTACAAACAAAAGGTCAACTGATAAAGGAAAAGGAAAATTCAGACATGGATTTTCAATGGTGATGAAAAGTTTCTGTTGAAACAGGGGTTTGAACCAAAAGGGTTCCAGTGGAAGACAAAGGTGGAGGTCATTGAAAAGAAAACCTTTGTGATTGAGCAGACAAAGGAAATTATCAAATCACAAGCAATGAAGAATGGGTCAGATTCATACACTGATGAAGATTGTGAAATTGTGTATGAAGACCCACCTCCAGTTCTACTTCCAACTCCTGATGAATCTTCCACTGACACTGAATTACAAACTGTTGAGGTTTGTAAATCAGATTCAAACTAATTGTGTTGTATGTATGTGCAGGAACAGTCCTTGATCAAGAATGATTCACGGTATATGGACGGTGGATGTTCCAAGCACATGACTTGTGACAAGAATGTTTTAATCAACTATGAAAAGAAATATGAAGGGCCAGTTGCCTTTGGGAGTGATGAAAATGGAGGGAAGATTGTAGGAAGAGGAACACTCACACATGGCAAAGTATCCTTTGAGAATGTGCTGCATGTTGAAGGACTGCAATACAACTTGCTAAGTATTTCTCAAGTCTGTGACAAAGGATATAAAGTGGCATTCAATGATGAACCCTGCATGATCTTGAAGCCTGAATTAGCTATTCCAACTGACATGATCATGATGATGGCTCCAAGAAATGGCAACCTATATAAACTAAGATGAACAATGCAACTTCAAGAGGTGGTTCATGCTTTGTTTCAAAAGCTACTGAGAATGAAACTAAGCTATGGCATAGGAAGATGTGTCATGTGAACTTAAAGAACATGAAAAAGCTTGTAAAAGGTGAACATATTGTTGGCCTTCCCACAAGAGAGTTCAAATTGGAAGAAAAATGCACATCATGCCTGAAAAGGAAGCAACACAAATCCTCACATAAAAGCAAAATGATAAATACTATTGATGAGGTCTTGGAATTGCTACACATGGATCTGTTTGGTCTTGTAAGTGTTCCAAGTATTGGGAAGAAAAGATACTGCTTGGTGATAACTGATGACTATTCAAAGTTTACTTGGGTATACTTTATGGGAAGCAAAGATGAAACTGTAGAGTTGATAAGAATGAATGTGCTAAAATTGGAAAATCAACTTGGTAAGAAGGTTAAGGTCATTAGAAATGATAATGGGACAAAGTTCAAAAATGAAATCATGGAGCAATTATGCACTTCTAAGGGTACCTTTCAACAATTCAGTGCTCCCAGAACCCCTGAACAAAATGGTGTTGCAGAAAGAAGGAACAAAACATTAATTGAAGCTGCAAGGACCATGATTGCGGATGCAAATCTTCCAGTCACCTTCTGGGCAGAAGCAATCAACACTGCATGTTATGTGCAGAACAGGGTTCTCTTGAACAAGGCTCAAAATAAGACTCCATATGAGGTTATCTTTAAAAAAAAGCCTTATGTAAAGTTCTTAAAGCCTTTTGGATGCAGATGCTCACTCCTGAACACAAAGGACTATTTGAACAAATTCCAGTCCAAATCACTGGAATGCTTCTTTATGGGCTATTCATCTCATTCAAAGGCTTACAGAGTTTATGTGAAGGAGCACATGGTGGTGGTTGAATCTTCTGATATAATTTTCAATGAAAACCATTTCAACAATGTTGAAGAACCCAAATAGCTATTTCACTTGGAAAAGATGATCAAATCTTTCAAAATCTACAGTGAAGATATGGATGATAGCATGTACAGAACCAGCTTTGAAGATAAAGAAAAGCAAAGACATGTTGATCTGGACAAGCTATGGTCATCCGTTGTTCTTGAGTCAAATATTTTTAACTTTGAAAGGAACAATCTTCAAGCTGCGGAAGATGGCACAAATGGACAAGATGATGCAGTGGAAGTTTCCAATGAAGGGCCAAGTGAAGTGGAGAGTGAACCTAATAAGACAGACAGGACAAACCAATTTAAAGAAAGGTTCCAGTCTTTGTTTGACTCTCTGCAATTTGGGTCAAATGAAGCACCTTCATCAGAAATAAATCTAGCTCAAGATAATGAAGAGACCCAAATGAGAATTGAAGATGATTCTGTTGTGTTAAACATCACAAATCTTGATACAGAAGTATCTGCACAACAAGTTGTACAAACCACTTCTGTTGAAAGAAATCATCCAGCAGAAAACATAATAGGAGACTTGCATGAGAGAGTGACTAGAAGTTCTTCTGAGAAGGCAAATATCTGCCTATATGCCTGTTTCTTATCCCAAGTTGAACCAAGAATATCAATCAAGCTTTGAAAGACAACAGCTGGGTAGAAGCTATGCAGGAAGAATTAACCCAATTCAGAGACTTACATGTCTGGGATTTGGTTGACAAGCCCAGAGGCAAGTATGCTATTGGCACCAAGTGGGTTTTTAGGAATAAGAAGGATGAAAGATGAAAGAAGTTTTTGCTCCAGTTGCAAGCGATCAGAATTTTTTTGGCTTATGCAGCATCCATGGATATAAAAGTCTATCAATTGGATGTAAAGTCAGCATTTTTGAATGGGAAGATTGACGAAGAAGTTTATGTCACACAACCTCCTGGATTTGAAGATCCAAGGCACCCCAACAAAGTTTACAAGCTCAGCAAGCCACTGTATGGGTTACATCAAGCACCAAGAGCTTGGTATGATGAGCTGTCAAATCATTTGTTGGAGAATGGTTTCTGCAGAGGAGCAGTTGACAAGACTCTTTTCTACAAAAGAAGGAACAAAGAGTTTGAGCAAGTGTATGTGGATGACATTATCTTTGGCTCAACAAATGAATAGATGTGCAAAGAGTTTGAGTAAGTAATGAAGTCCAAATACAAGATGAGCTCAATGGAAGAAATGAATTTCTTCCTTGGACTTCAAGTGCAACAGAAAGCTGAGGGCATCTTCATAAATCAATCCAAATATGTACAAGAGATTCTTAACAAATTCAAGTGCCAAGACTTCAAGACAGTGTCCACACCAATGGATACACATGAGAAAATGGTACCTGAAGAAAAGGGGGAGCCAGTGGACCAGCATGAGTATAGGGCCAAGATAGGATCACTGATGTATCTTATAGCATCTAGGCCAGATATTATGTTTGCTGTGTGTGTCTGTGCAAGATTTCAAGCTAACCCCAAGGTTTCACACATGCTAGCAGTCAAGAGGATTTTCAGATACCTAAAAGGAAAACCAGATTTGGGAATTTGGTATCCAAAGAACCCTTCTTTTGAATTGATGGCTGTAACGCCCACTAATTTATCGGTTTAAAGATTTCCTACGTGTAGAGTATGTATATTTTCTTGGGAGTTGTCCGGCATCTTTCGTTGACCCGAACACCTTCCCGGTACATTAAATCACTTATCTTCCCACCAAGTTGCTACACCCTTCATACTGGAGGGACTAGAGTGTAATTTATTTTATATCATAATATATAAAAAAAAACCTAACCCTAATACCTATTCAGCGTAGCCGATCGGACTCAGGACCCCCCTGCTAGAAAATCTTCTGTCCAGCCATGTTTCAACCGTAAAAACTTCAATTCAAGGTCAGTTTTATGATTCCCCATGTCTTTTACACCTTAATTGACCTTTATATTGCGCGTATTGATCGTTAAACGACTTGTTTTAGGTTAGCCGGGTGGCTGTCCAATTGAGCGTTTCCGGGATTGTTTTGAGTGAGGTTTTTACACCAAAATCCTCCTAGGTATGTGTGGTACATCATACTTAAAAACCATATTCATTGAAGGTGTTTAGGTCGGTCAATCGATTTTAGTTCGAAAACTAGGGTTTATCGGGTGTAGAATCGTCAATTGTTGAGTTTGATGCGTTAATCGATTGAATGACCACCCGAATCGGTTGGTACAGCCCTAGGGGGGTTTAAGGGCTGTGGGAAAATTATTTTTCAGGTACTCGGGGCTGATTAGGTTGGTGATTAGTTAATCGAGTTGGTTGTGCGCAAATTGTCGTTTAAACATTAAAGTGAATGTTGTAAAAAGGAACCGTCGACCCTATCAACTTGGGGGACATAATTATGATGCATGAAAAGGTTAAGATGGGAATTTGGTCCATTTGGGTCTGATTTGTTTGACAATTGATTTTTAAGATTTAGTACGCGCGTATTCGACTCGATTTGCATACCGACGGATGAGTTGTGCATCATGGTTAGCCCCGACCATGATCGTAGGGTGGATTTGGTTAATTGAAAGGTTTTAGGGGCTGAGGTAAAGTAAAAGAGTATGGGTTGGGCCTCGGGCCAAGTTGTTGGGCCTGAGCGGCCTGTTAGGCAAGTATGTTCTTACGGTCTACTTTAGTAACGCGTTGTGTACAATCTACAGGCCCTTACTTGTGAGTGTGCACTTAGAGATTTCCTAGCTCGTTGCTGGTGTTTGGTTGATCTCAGGTGAGTTCATGATGCCCTTTTTTACTCTTTTAAACTTTGGGCTAGCATGCGCACCTAAGTGTTTTTCTTACTTGATGAAATGTTTTAAACGATTTTATATAAGCTTGCTAGTATATGGTAGGCCTTGGGATGTTAAATATATATATATATATATATAAATATATATATATACACATATATACATTATTGTTTGGCCTATATTTGGCGGAGTTGTAGTCGTTTCGACTATGGATGTTGCGTATGCCTACTTTGTGTTTGCATACGTTGATGTTACGTGTTTGGGTTGTACGTTTGCTCGACCCTGAAATTTATACATGGATGTTATATATATATAAATATTGTTATATATATAGGGATGTACTTGAAAGGATGTTTGTATATATATATATATATATATATATCTTTGGTATATGTATGTATGAGAATGTTTAGTCTTCGGTAACGATGACTTAATGGATGCACTCGTTTTACTTTAAAAACCTTTTGGTATGTCTACCATATTTGTTATTACTGATATTATTTACTTAAAACTTGAACTCACTCAGCTAAAGCTGACTTTGTGTGCATGTTAGTGTGAGTTTCAGGTTAGGAAGAGGATGCCTTATCGCTTGGATTTGCACGAAGCTACTTGGACGGTGAAGGGCATACGTGGATGGAAGAATGTACTTTGAACAATTTGATTTTAAATAGTTTTATGAATTACATTTAAAATTGGTTTAGGGCAAAATTCCCGAGTTTTAGGGAACTTATCTTACGATTTATGTTTTCCGCTGAATTTACACTCTGAGATGTTTGTTTTAATGGAAGAAACCGTTTTCAAGTTTAATTACTTTAATCTATATATTGTATGAATACCAACTGTGTGGCTCCTAGGGTTCGGGGCCTTACAAGTTGATATCAGAGCCAAGGTTCGAGGGATCCGAGCATCCCCGAATGCTTGGACTCGAACTGTAAGAAAGAAACTAGTATGCCCACCGCGAGTAGCTGCACGCCAAGAGGTAACTTTAAATTATTAGTCATTCCTTTAAATTTAAAAGTTTCTAGTACGTGATTAAATGTTTAAGTGTTAGATGGAAGGCCAACGAGGTTACGGGCAGGGGGTGCTTAGGACGGGTGAGTAAAGTAAAGGACTAATTACACTTGATCAACGTCATTAGCAGTTTACCCTTACCTTACATGTTCTAAATGCCACTTGTACTTAATCGTGTTAAAATTCTGTCTTTGTAGGGATAAGTCATGGTTAATACTCGAGCAACTAAGAGAGGTGGTCCTAGTGTTCGCGGCCGTGGTCGTAAGCCACGTGCCGAAGCCGAGAGTGAGATTCCTACTCCCTAGCAGGAGACCCCGATTCATGAGGAGGGGAATAACCCCGCCTTAGATCCTGCTTTGCGCGCGGCTATCGCAGATGAGGTCTACTAGGTGCTCCATAGCGCCATACCTGAAATCGTTGCTGAGGCCGTAAGGGCCATGGAGGAGTCACTGGTTGGTAAAGGCTTAGATAAGGGAAGGAAGAGTAAGGAGGTGTAAGTCGAAGAGGAAGAGGAAGTGTATGTGCCGAGTGGGGATGAAGATGAGGTGCGGACTATTAGTGTATCTACTCGGGGTTTCTCGTATGGTGACTTTAAGAAGTGTGACCCCCCTTCTTTCGATGGTACTAAAGATGCATTGGCAGCACATCAGGTTAGTAAGTGCAAGGGGGATGACATGGTGACTTATGCTACTACCTCGTTTCATTCTGAGGCACTGTGTTGGTGGGATAACTTGGCACATGATATGGGTGATCGTTCGATTAGGAGGATGACGTGGGATGAGTTGAAGAAATTGGTTCTCGATCAGTTTTGTCCTCCGCGTGAATTGTATAAGATAGAACAGAAATTCTTGACCTTAGAGGCTGGTACTATGTCGCATCGGGAGTATACCACCAAGTTTAACAAGATGGCTCGTTTATGTCCCGATTTGGTTACTCCCGAAGCCAAGAGGATTAAGAAGTACGTGAAGGGGCTTCCGGTGGATATTCGTAGGGGTGTGTTGACTACCAACATGAACTCTTTTCACTCAGTGGTTACTCTAGCAGGTACGTTGTATGATCAGAGGGAGAAGTTACCGCCGACCGAGACTAGGAAGACATGGAACTCAAATTCGTACGGTAAGCAGCCCGGGGGAAACAATTTTAATTAATCTGAGAAAAGGGTAAAGACGGAGACTTCTGAATTTAAGAGGGATGTGACGTTCGGTAATTGCAAGAAGTGCGGGAAACTGCACAGGGAGGAATGTAAGAGTGGGTCTGGCATCTGTTTTCGTTGTGATAAGGTTGGACACCCCCATTTCGAGTGTCCAACATTGACTTGTTTCTGCTGTAAGGGTTTGATGTGTGTCTAATAGCTCTATAATAATGACCCTCACAACTAAGCTTTAATATTAAAACGAAAATCCTAAAACCACACACAACCGGCAAGTGTAACGATCGCAAGTAGTATAGACTCAGGAAGTCCGAGTATCGAACACGTGGACACGTAAGACGCTAATGATTACTAACCCTAGACAAGACCTACCTTAGAATAATATTATATTGATTTTTTTATTTTTACTTACTTAACTGGACTAACTGGACTAACTAACAAAACTTACCAAAAATAGAAAACTTAACGGAAAACTAACTGTGTTAACTTAGGATGGAGAAAAACGTCAACCTAGGTCTGAATCAAATTGTAGGCCTAACAAGCTAATGGATTGAATGATATATAGACACCGGTCCCTAAAGATGACACGACTAAGGATCACTCGGGCTCACTGGATTACCTCTCGGTCTCACTCAACAAGCCTAAACTACTCAAAATCGTCTTAAACGACCAAACCGGGAAACAATTGCTAACGTGTTCTAATGAAGGATCACCTCTCGGTCTCACCAACACTCGACCCTAATGGTAATGAATACTACACAACCAAGGATAGAGGAACAATTCAACTTAAACCAAAATAGATCAACCAGTCGCTCAAAACACCTAAACCTGACAAGAAACAAACTCGCTCTCGCGCAATCCTTGTTCTAGCATGCAAAGGCAATGAGACAACCCTAACTTCCTATCACCTCTTGGTCTCAAGGAAGGTGCCTAACCGCTGTACTTAATCCAAATAATCACGCAACAAAACCCTACGGTGGTACCTACTGCAAACAAACCCTAAACACAAAGTCTAGAATCAAACAACGCACCGATCAATCAATACAAAACTAACCAATCAACACACGGGGTTTATGCAATAAATCACCAAAATTTCCAGCCCTTAAACACAACCTATTTCATGTCTAAATCAAACTTTACAATAACAATTCAAGTCTATTAATCAAACAATCCATAAAACCTATCAAACACTAACAATAATCATCATTCCTAGGTAGAACTAACAAGATTAGCCTAGCATATTAATTGGACAGCCATGAACATTTAATAAAACCATTAATAAACTCATACCAAACATCAATTCAAACATTCAATAATCAATACTAATCAATAACAAGTCAATCTCTTAAGTAATTGCAAAACTACTAATCAATTGAACAAGTAAATCAAAGTATATGAACAATGAAAAAGATGTAAGGATATGGATGTTTCCGGGCTGCTCCTTGGCTGTAAAAACTGATGGTGAATGATCCCGAGGCTTGATTCTTGTGTCTTCTTCCTTCCCTAGCCGTCACACGATCAAAACCTAAGCCGAAAAAACTTTTTTCCTTCTTCCTTCCTTGCTGCCTGGTCCGATCGCAGCAGTATATATCAGCCTAGGGTTTTTTTATTTTTTATATAATATAATATAATATGGTCTTGGGCCTCCATGATGCATACGGGTCGGGCCTTGAGCTTTGTCTTGAGCTTGTATGCGTAAAAGGCTCGTAGAATGCTCGAAAAGCTCGGTTTTTCTTCTTTCTTTTACCCAAAACCTACAAGATTAATAAATGTACGTAAAACCTATCTAAAATGAGTTAAAACATATAAAATATAATATAATACATAGATAAAACGTGTGGAAAATACGAGTAACATCAAATATCCCCACACTTAAGACTTTTTCGTCCCTGAATAAGATTACTACATAGGATCATATCCGAGTTCAACCGACAACTTGTTCGTCTGAGGGCCCCGTATGGGACCCAAATCACTGTCTTCGGTGATCGGAATGGTGCGATGCCACATATCATATCTATGCTTAAAGTGGGGAGATTGATGCAGCAGGTTGCGGGGCGTATCTGGCGTATGCTATAAATATGAAAACCGAGGTGGCTACCGTCGGTGATGTTCCTATTGTTCAGGATTTCCTAGATGTATTTCCAGATGATTTGTCAGATGTGCCGCCGGACCGCGAGGTCGAATTCCAGATAGACCTTGTGCCGGGCGCAAAACCCGTTGCTCGAGCTCCTTACAGTCTAGCACTGAATGAAATGAAAGAACTTATGGCCCAGTTGGAAGACTTGCTCGATAAGGGCTTCATTCGACCGAGCATCTCACCGTGGGGTGCCCCGGTCCTGTTCGTTAAGAAGAAGGACGGTAGCAAGCGGATGTGCATAGACAACCGTGAATTGAACAAGCTCAATGTCAAAAATCGGTACCCTCTTCCGAGAATCGACGACTTATTTAATCAGCTCCAAGGAGCTAGTTGGTTCTCGAAGATCGACCTTAGGTCCGGGTATCATCAGTTGAAAATTCGAGAGGATGATATTCCTAAGACCGCCTTCCGCACCCGTTATGGACATTATGATTTCCTCGTGATGTCTTTCGGTTTGGCGAACGCACCAGCTGCGTTCATGGATCTTATGAACCGGGTGTGTAGACCAATGATCAATCGCTCTGTTATTGTATTCATCGACGACATTCTTGTGTATTCCAAAAGCGAATCCGATCACGCCGGGCATCTCTCGGAAGTTTTGGAAGCTCTGCGAAAGAACAAGTTGTATGCAAAATTTTCTAAGTCTTCCTTCTGGTTACGCGAGGTTCAGTTCTTGGGTCATGTTATTAACCCGAGTGGTATTTTGGTTGACCCTGCAAAGGTGGAAGCCGTAAACAAATGGGAATCTCCTAAGTCTCCATCCGAAATTCGTAGCTTTCTGGGCTTGGCGGGTTATTACCGTGTCTTTATTCCCGATTTATCGAAAATCGATTCATCATTGACCAAGTTAACTAAGAAGAGTGTTAAGTTTGTTTGGGGTACTGAGCAGGAGGAGGCATTTCTCGAGTTGAAGAACAGGTTGACGCATGCCTTGATTTTAGCTTTACCTGATGGCACCGATGATTTGGTAGTGTATTCTGATGCCTCTTATCAGGGGCTTGGGTGTGTTTTGATGCAGCGAGGTCGAGTCATCGCTTATGCCTCACGGCATTTGAAGCCTAATCAGGCGAATTATTCTACTCACGACTTGGAGCTGGTGGCGGTTGTGTTTGCGCTTAAGTTGTGGAGGCATTATTTGTACGGGGTTCCTTGCGTTATCTATACGGATCATAAGAGTTTAAAGTATTTCTTCGAGCAAAAGGAACTAAATATGCGACAGCGTCGATGGTTGGAGTTGATTAAGGACTACGATATGGAGATTATGTACCATCCGGGTAAGGCTAATGTGGTAGCCGACGCGTTAAGCCGGAAGGAGAGACCAAAACCTATTCGTGTGAAATCCTATCAGCTTATTCTCAAACCCGACATTTTGAAACAAATAGCCAATGTCCAGAGTGAAGCGTTGCAGGTGGAATGGATTATGTCAAAACGTATTTGGGGTCAGAAAAAGTTGTTAGAAGACGTCTGCGATGGGGTAAAGTATAAGGATGGGAGTTTATGGATACCGAGGTATGGGGGATTTAGGGGTAAAATTTTAGATGAAGCGCACAAGTCGCGCTATTCCATTCATCCGAGCGCGACCAATATGTACCAAGACCTGAAGAAGATTTATTGGTGGCCTGCGATGAAGTTTGAGGTGGCTCAGTATGTGAGTACGTGTTTGACGTGTCTACAGGTTAAGGCCAAGCATCAGAAGCCGTTTGGGAAACTTCAGCCGTTGGAAATACCTGAGTGGAAATGGGAACATCTTATGATGGATTTTGTGACTAAACTGCCTCGTACTCCTAGGGGTAATTATGACACCATTTGGGTAATCGGGGATAGACTGACCAAGAGCGCTCACTTCTTGCCGATTCGAGACTTTTAATTCTGAGCAGCTGGCCGATGTGTTTATTCGTGAGATCGTCTCTAGGCACGGGGTTCCGGTATCTATTGTTTCGGATAGGGATACGCGTTTCACCTCCAGGTTATGGAAAAGGTTTCACGAGGAGATGGGCACAAAACTCCTTATCAGTACTGCTTATCACCCGCAGACGGATGGTCAGTCCGAGAGGACCATTCAGACACTCGAGGATATGTTGCGGGACTGTGTAATCAATTTTGGTGGTAGTTGGGATCGTCACTTACCGTTGGTAGAGTTCTCGTATAACAATAGTTATCACGCCAAGATTGGGATGCCACCGTTTGAGATGCTGTACGGTAGGAGGTGTAGGACTCCAGTCTGTTGGGGTTCCATTGGTCAGAAACAGTTGGGTAGTTTGGAGGTGGTTGAGGCTACGACTGAAAAACTGGATAAGATTAAGGGTTTTATGAAGGCCGCTCAGGATCGTCAAAAGTCTTATGCAGATAAAAGCGAAGGCCTATTGTGTTTGAGGATGGGGACCGGGTTATGTTGAAGGTTTTTCCTTGAAAGGGTATTATTCGTTTTCGTAAGAAGGGGAAGCTTAGTCCGAGGTTCATAGGTCCGTTCCGTATTTTGTCCCATGTTGGTGAGGGAGCGTATAGACTGGAGCTGCCCGATGAGCTCGTAGGGATTCATCCTACGTTCCACGTGTCCCATCTGAGGAAATGTTTAGCTGATGAGGAGGCCCATGTGCCTCTTGATGATATTGAGCTGGATAGTAAGCTGAACTATGTTGAGGAACCTATTGCTATACTTGACCGTCAGGAAAGGCGTTTCAGGAATAAGGTGGTTAGGCAGGTGAAGGTGCAGTGGAGGCACCGTAGGGGTTCCGAGGCTACTTGGGAGTCCGAAGAAGAAATGATGAAGCACTATCCGCAGTTGTTCCTGTCGCATCGGGATTCGGGGACGAATCCCATTGTAAGGGGGTGGACTTGTAACGCCCGTTAATTTATCGGTTTAAAGATTTCCTGCGTGTAGAGTATGTATATTTTCTTGGGAGTTGTCCGGCATCCTTCGTTGACCCGACCACCTTCCCGGTACGTTAAATCACTTAACTTTCCAGCCAAGTTGCTACACACTTCATACTGGAGGGACTAGAGTGTAATTTATTTTATGTCATAATATAAAAAAAAAAACCTAACCCTAATACCTATTCAGCGCAGCCGATCGGACTCAGGACCCCCCCTGCTCGAAAATCTTCTGTCCAGCCGTGTTTCAACCGTAAAAACTTCAATTCAAGGTCGGTTTTATGATTCCCCATGTCTTTTACACCTTAATTGACCTTTATATTGCGCGTATTGATCGTTAAACGACTTATTTTAGGTTAACTGGGTGGCTGTCCAATTGAGCGTTTTCGGGACTGTTTTGAGTGAGCTTTTTGCACCAAAATCCTCCTAGGTATATGTGGTACATCATAATTAAAAACCATATTTATTGAAGGTGTTTAGGTCGGTCAATCAATTTTAGTTCGAAAACTAGGGTTTATCGGGTGTAGAATCGTCAATTGTTGAGTTTGGTGCGTTAATCGATTGAATGACCAACCAAATCAGTTTGTCCAGCCCTAGGGGTTTTAAGGGCTGTGGGAAAATTATTTTTTAGGTACTCGGGGCTGATTAGGTTGGTGATTAATTAATTAAGTCGGTTGTGCGCAAATTGTCGTTTAAACATTAAAGTGAGTGTTGTAAAAAGAAACCGTCGAAGTTGTTGGGCCTAAGCGGCCCGTTAGGCAAGTGTGTTCTTACGGTCTACTTTAGTAACGCGTTGTGTACAATCTACAGGCCCTTACTTGTGAGTGTGCACTTAGAGATTTCCTAGCTCGTTGTTGGTGTTTGGTTGATCTCTGGTGAGTTCATGATGCCCCTTTTTACTCTTTTAAACTTTGGGCTAGCATGCACACCTAAGTGTTTTTCTTACTTGATGAAATGTTTTAAATGATTTTATATAGGCTTGCTAGTATATGGTAGGCCTTGGGATGTTAAATATATATATATATATACATACATATATACATACATATATACATTATTGTTTGGCCTATATTTTGCGGAGTTGTAGTCGTTTCGACTACGGATGTTGCGTATGTCTACTTTGTGTTTGCATGCGTTGATGTTACGTGTTGGGTTGTACGTTTGCTCGACCCTGAATGTTATACGTGGATGTTATATATATATATATATATATATATATATATATATATATATATATATATTTAGGGATGTACTTGAAAGGATGTTTATATATATATCTTTGGTATATGTATGTATGAGAATGTTTAGTCTTCGATAACGATGACTTAATGGATGCACTCTTTTTACTTTAAAAACTTTTGGTATGTCTACCATATTTGTTATTACTGATATTATTTACTTAAAACTTGAACTCACTCAGCTCAAGCTGACTTTGTGTGCATGTTAGTGTGAGTTTCAGGTTAGGAAGAGGATGCCTTATCGCTTGGACGTGCACGAAGCTACTTGGACGGTGAAGGGCATACGTGGATGGAAGAATGTACTTTGAACAATTTGATTTTAAATAGTTTTATGAATTGCATTTAAAATTGATTTTGGGAAAAATTCCCGGGTTTTAGGGAACTTATCTTACGATTTATGTTTTTCGCTGAATTTACACTCTGAGATGTTTGTTTTAATGGAAGAAACCATTTTCAAGTTTAATTACTTTAATCTATATTTTGTACGAATACCAACTGTGGGGCTCCCGGAGTTCGGGACCTTACAATGGCCTACACTGACAGTGACTATGATGGTTGCAACATGAGTAGGAAATAAACCTCAGGAGGCTGCCAGTTTTTAGGGAACAGGTTGGTGTCATGGCAATGCAAGAAACAGACTACAGTATCTATCTCAACTGCTGAAGCTGAATACATTGCTGCATCTGCTTGCTGTGCACAGGTTCTGTGGATTCAAAATCAACTGCTGGACTATGGTCTGAATTTCTTACTTACTCCTATCTTAATTGATAATACTGCTGCTATGTTTATTGTTAAGAATCCAGTCCAACATTCTAAGACTAAGCACATTGAAATTAGACATCATTTCATTAGGGATTTTTAGGAAAAAGGACTAATTGAAATGAAAAGGGTAGACACATCTGACAATTTGGCTGATTTGTTCACCAAACCTTTAGATAAGACCAGGTTTCATTTTCTGTTAAAATGCCTAGGTATGATAAATGCTGATGAGGTTTAATTTAGGATGTGTGCTTAAGTGAGGTGCTTACTGATAATCTATGTTACTCACTTTGAATGTTTGCATGATAACATTGCTATGCTTGAATGATTACTCAAAATTGCATGAATCATGTTTGTGACTGTTCTTGTGTGGAATTTCTGTTAACTTTGATAATTATAGCCGTTGCTACTTTGATCTGTGCTTGCATGATAAATTTATATGATTTTAAGTACTTCGAGCATGATTCTGTGCTTGATGATGTGCTTATTGCTCTTCGAGCACAAGCATAGGCTTCTGAAAGACTATTCTAAGTCATTCGAGCACAGATGTCATTGCTCAACTGTTCGAGCATGGAATGCAGTCTCGAAAAACTTCCACAAGTGTTTCGAGCATGCTTCTGTGATAGATGGGTGTTTAATGCTCTTCAAGCACAAACTATCCATACCTGGGGATTTTCTCTTAACACGAGCATGAATGTTGTTACAAGAGGTCGAGCACAAAGCTAAGTTTCTCGAGCACAATCACTGAAACGAATACTTAAGGTTGCTCGATAGGCTTTCGAGCATGCTCGATGAAGTTCTGGGCATGCTCGACAGACTTAACTGAGAATTTGATGCTTCTATGCTACCTGAAGGTTTGTGTTGTGATATTGTGAAAGTGTGTGCTTGGTTACAAATGCTTAAATGACAACACCATCTTTAAAGTCACTGTTCTTAAATTGAATTTTCAAAGGAAAATGATTTTTAAAATGGTAAAGAGTTTTTGATTAAGCAACACGGTTTTCAGTGACAATACATAAGAGAAATGATAATATTATCCAAGTTCCCAGCTTCAAAGAAGCAAGAAACTGATTTGTCGGAAATTGAATCCAACCTAAATTTGGGAAATGATAGAAAACTGTATAAAATAACTAACCCATGGATTATAGGTTCAAAAGGCTTTGAGTATAGTCATTGGCAAAGTATGGTAGCTTTCCATGGTCTGTAGTTGCAATATGTGATAAACACTTAAACTGGCTGAAGTATGATGTGGTGAAACATTGGAAAATAAGGTATGTTCTCTAGCACATCTCTCCGTATGATAGGAAGAAAGGTCATTATCCAATCATACACGAGCCTGTTGGTGTTTCTGGTCTACAAATATTTACTAAGTAATTGAGCAGATATATATTATTGATATATGGAAAACCTCTCAAAAGAAAAGAGATAGAAAAAGATTGAAAAGTATAAAAATATCAAAAGTATAATATATATATATATATATATATATATATATATATATATATAATAAGTTAGCTGATTTCATGACTTAAGGGGCACTAAGAAAACTACAAGGGTGGGGCATACAAGTAAGTCCTAAACACCCTGAATGTAAGGCATGTAAGTCCGGATGGCATGTAAGTCCAGCGTTCAACCTTACAGTCTGTTATTAAAGACAAAATATATATAAATAACTGCTCTAGTATACAAAAATCAATTTTGACTAGGGCATCAGGGGGTCGAATTCAATTCGGGGTGATTTGGAGAAAGCTAAATAAGCTTTGAGAAGAGATTAGAGGCAACCTGAAGCTATAGTGATAACCATTCCTATTTTATGCACTAATTGAATCCAAAATGTATCACCAAAAGCAATAACCATTATGCTAAGTATACCTGCTGTCAACCTGACTTGAGTCAGAATAACACTGATCATGAAGTGGTGTGATCGTTGTTTTAAATAGTCTGATCCCAAAATTGAGATCTTTCCAAATTGACTTAAAATGAATTTTATTTTTGAACTGAATTTTGATATCTTATGTCACTTTAAACTAATTGCTCATTTGATTTATGTTATGACATGATTATTCTTTGGTCAAAGTTAAAATCTGAGCACAAGACATGATTACTCATGTCTTGAATCAGTGGCATAAAAGTTGTGATTCTCAAACTGAATCGAATTTCAAGTGAAGTGTTTCAAGCTAGGAAACTGTGCCTGCTCATGAATTGCTGCTTGGAGTATACACTGCAATGTATGAATTGATTATCTGTTTCGAGCATGACATGAAAATTTGCTGTTAAGTGGTTTGAGCATGAATCTTGTCTTCGAGCACCTGCTATGTTATGAAAATTGATGTTATGTGTTTCGAGCATGACTGCATGACAAGTAGTTACGATATAAGTTCTTGAGCATCTCATGTGTGTAGGTTACTTGGAAAACTCCCATGCTTCCAGCATCTCAAAGCTAGGCCTTAGGTGGTGGTGGTGTGGATGGCTGGGGGGGGGGGGTTGGTATATTATTTTTTTTATTATTAAATAAGTTATAAAGTTTTGTATTTTAACCATACTTTGTTATAATTAATAATTTTTAACTAGTTAGGCTTATTTATATGTAAAATCTATTACATATTCGAATTCCTCATAAAATTAGCTACGAGACCATATAAAGATGTAAATTTTTCGAGTTGGTTGGTTTCGGGTCCTTACGGTGGTCGGTACCGGATTTTGTTCACTTACTGTTCCGTCTTTGTGAACCGAACCTTCTAGAATTTTGTTTATGTCCTAACGTTAATACTTTATATTTACTTATATTATTTTAAGTCATTCCCGACCCTTGGGAATTTATTTGCATTATTAGCCTAACCCGGATTGCTAACCGTGCCTCGCATACACAGTATTCGCTATCGCCAAAAAGGAACTTTTTGGACATAATAAAATATAACAACATATTTTTAGAGTTCTTGGACTAAAATATTGATGTTATTATTATTCATAAAATTGCATTACACGGTAAACCCGGATTACATTTGTTGGGACTTATATTTTAGACCGACGCATCGAATTATTATTATTATGGGTGAAAAATAATTAATATGTTTGGTCTCAACCAAGGGTGGATGACTTGAAGACCAAGTCATGCTAGACTAGTATAAATAGATGTATTTGTTAATTTGTCTAGCATGAGTGTATTGTGTATTAGGTGAGATCTAGGGTTTTATCCCTAGGAGAGAGCCGCCGCCTCCGGGATGAGCTCTCCCGGAGGTGGCTGATCTTTATTGTATGTCTGTGTGTATGTATGAGTGCTCTGTATGACAATCTTTTGACTAATGAAATCATACTACCACGTCTTTATCTGTGTTTCGATTACATATATTTGTTCATCCTGTTTATTGTTCATTGTAATCGATTCTGGCTCTCTCTCCCAAACACCACTCATCCGTCCAAAACACCTTTCAAGAGTGAATACGATTCGATCCTAGCTCAGATCCGAGCTCCACCACTAATAACGACCATTATTCACGTTTCCACACCAGGGCTTGGGTCTCACAATTGGTATTAGAGCAGTCTTGTCACAAGTCATGTGCCTGAAACATCCACTGTCCATGTACCATAAATCATTGCTGTTCAAGGACTGTTCCAACACATACACATAAAACAGAAATAGTTGGAATCTGCTTTACAAACTGCATCAGTTTGTAAGTCAGTATCAGTTGATGATTCATCAGGAGTTGGAACTGAAACTGGTGGTGGGTCTTCATACACAATCTCACATTCTTCTTTTGTGTCAGAATCTGACCCATTCTGCACATCTTGTGATTTGATTACTTCTTCTGTCTGCTCAATCACACAATTCTTCTTCTCAATCACCTCCTTCTTTGTCTTCCATTGGAACCCTTTTGGTTCAAATCTCTGTTTTAACAGAAACTTTTCATCACCGTTAAGAACTCCTAGTCTGATCTTTGCTTTTCCCTTATCAGATGACCTTTTGTTCTTCTCAGCTTTATGTGACTCTTTCACATTTTCTTTGATTTTCAGAATGGTTTTGAGTTTCTTTTCTAGGATCTGCTTTTGTTCCTCACTGTCAGATGGTTTTCTACTTCCATTCAAGTATTTCTCATACATTTCTTTGTAACTTTTCATATCGAATCCACTCGCCACATCAGGAATTTCAAAGTTGTCCTCAAGAATACAGCAAGAATCAGTGTGATGTCCATAGGCATCACATTTCTTGCACCATACCTTGGCAAAACTTCCCATATCTTCATGTAGTTGTTGGTCTTTAATTTTGTCACTAGGTTTGGGAAAGTCAAATCCCAAAGAGGTCTTTGTACACAGAGTGTTAGAGAAATCCATCCTGATTGGCTCACTGATGTCAATTGTTTGTGGATACATTTCCTTGAAAAATACAATTTTCTTTAGCTTGGAGGGAGTTCTTGATGAGCTTCCTTTTTCTTGTCTTGAATTTCTTCTCATTGGCACATAATCAACATCCCCAATATCAAAAACTCATGGTTAGAGAAAACAGGATAAATTGGTGGATGTGACTGATCATAGGAAGATTTTACAGTTTCTTCTGTTCTTTTCTTGATAACAGGCTGTGGTCTTGCACATATGTCAAACACTACATGTTCCCTTCTCATCTTTTCGTAGTGTTTTTTTAACTTTGGAGTCATCTTTGTAGAAGAGGAAACTGATCACTTTTCTTTTTGCATGATCTTTTCTTCTTTTTGCTTTTAGATGACTTAGAGCTCCCACAGCTGCAGTTACTGTCTTCACTGGAGTACTCACTCCACTTCTTCTCACCTTCAATTTTCTCATTTTTCTCAATCTCTTGCTCCTCACTCTGCTTTATGGCAAATTCTCCATCTTTGTCCAAAACTACATCAGCATACTGCTTAACAAACTCATCCTTATCATCAAAGACATTCTTAAATTGTTTGAGATACTCACTTCTGTTCTCCTTGTCTACCTTCAGTGGGTAGCTATCACAAAAAGGTGGTGGCACCTTTTTATACTTCTCTTCTTTAGTCATTTTATCAATATAACCCACAATATTCCCTGTGGAAACAAGGTTCTTCAAGAATTCCATTTGTATCAGCAATTCGACATTCTTCATCTTCTCTTCCGCATACATCTTTTTTAACCCTTCAATTTCAATTTTCATTCTTGATTGGGTTTGGTATGCCATCATACAATCCTCTTCAAGTCCTTTTATTTGACTTTCATAGGTTGCTTCACTTGCCTCATAGACATTCAAGAATACTTCCTTTCTTCCTCACTCAGTTTTCCACTTTCCAATCTCCTGATTTAATTCATTAATAGTAATAAGAAGATCATAAATGGAGATATCATATTGTACCTGAGAGTTTGAGGATTCAAGCTTGTCATGCACTATGGCCATGAATGCAACATTTGCCTTTTCCATCTCTGCAGCATGGTTGCTCCAATCAAATTCTCCATCCTGTGGCACCCTTGTAACAGCTACATTTCCTTGATCTCTCTGCTGTTTTACAGTGTTTTGATTTGGTCTATTTTGATTTGAGTGAACCTGCATTTGATTGTTTCTTTGTGGTTGAAATGTTTGTTGCTGGGTTCTGTTTTGATTTTGATATGGATTTTGGTTGGAGATCTGATTTCTCTGCTGGAAATTCTGGTTCTGGTTCAGATAGAATTGATTCTGGTTAACTTGATTGCCAACTTGCTTGGGCATGTTACACTCTCTAGCAAAATGACCTGGTTGTTGACAGTTATAACAGATGGCCTTTGATTTGTCAAAACCAATTCTTTCATTTGGTCCATTGAAACTTGTTCTGCCAGTTCTGTTATACAACCTTTTGCTTCTTACTGCCAACATAGCTGCCTGCCATTTTATATCCATGTCTTCTAAATCATCAGCATCTATTTGTTCCAGATCTTCTTATACAATGCTTGTGTTTATCAGATTCTTGGCTACAAAAGCGTGATATGACTCAGTAAACATTGAAAATAATGCTTGATAATCTGTTCCTTAAGCATTGTTGTTCTGCAAGAACGTTGACTGAACGTTGAACCTGGATTGGCCATTGCAGCTTGAACTTGTGTTTGATGGTTGCTCAATGATAGGCTGTTGATTCTTGATTGAGAGGTTGTCCATTGGTGCTACAAGAGCATTGTTTACTTGAAAGCTTGGCTTGTCCTCCCTAATCATATGGTTCTCTATCATCTCATGTTCTGCAGCCTTGAGAAAGGCAATCACATCATCTAACTTAAAGTTTGGAAAACTAGCCTTTTCTTTGATAAACTTGCTAGCAGTGTACCATTCCTCGGACAGTGATGATAAAAGCTTTTTGTTTAGCTCAAAGTCAGAGATTTGTAAATCAGTTGTTCTTATATCATTCACAATTATCATAAACCCCTGTAACACTGATTTCAATCTTTCCCCGTCCTTAAACTTGAACCTGTCCAGTTGCTGCTTTAGTCTGTCTTTCTTGATGTCTCTAAGTTCAGTATTTCCTTTAAACATTTCAATAACTGCATCATACATACCGTTTGCCGTCTTATGATGATTGACAATTGTCAAAATTTCCCAAGAAAGCCCTAACTTCAGCATAGACAAAGCCTTATCATCTCGTTTCTTCATTTTTAGCTCAACGGTGGCATTGTTGTTTGGAGCTGTTGAGGGAGCATAGTTTCCTTCAGTGGTGGAAGTCTAAAGCTCTGGGTTGTTGTAGTTTACGGCTGCTTCGAAGAGCACCTTCCATTTGATGAAGTTTTCCTGGCCAAGCAACCTTGGAATCTTGTTGGTGGAAACTTCCTGGTCTTCCAATCTTATCAGATCTGAGATTTGTAGTAGTAAAACAGAGTAAAGCTTCAATCTTTATCACACACCTTCAGTCCCGTGGCCTTTATCGAGCTTACTCAAGCTCTGATACCAATTGTGAGACCCAAGCCCCGGTGCGGAAGCGTGAATAATGGTCGTTATTAACGGTGGAGCTCGGAGCTGAGCTAGGATCGAATCGTATTCTCTTGAAAGGTGTTTTGGACGGACGAGTGGTGTTTGAGAGAGAGATCCTGAATCGATTACAATGAACAATAAACATGATGAACAAATATATGTAATCGAAACACAAATAAAGAAGTGGTAGTATGATTTCATTAGTCAAAAGATTGTCATACAAAGCACTCATACATACACACATACATACAATAAAGATCATCCACCTCCGGGAAAGCTCATCCCGGAGGTGGCGGCTCTCTCTTAGGGATAAAACCTTAGATCTCACCTAATACACAATACACTCATGCTAGAGAAATTAACAAATACATCTATTTATACTAGTCTAGCATGACTTGGTCTTCAAGCCATCCACCCTTGGTTGAGACCAAACATATTAATTATTTTTCACCCATAATAATAATAATTCGATGCATCGGTCTAAAATATAAGTCCCAACAATCTCCCCCTTAGACCGATGCCATCGAATTTCTTCCATGATCACCTCAAAAACTCTTTGTCTTTCATTGAAATTCTCCCCCTCACGTTAAGCTTCTCCCGTTGTTCATTTTAGATCATTTCTCCTATATCACATTCGGATACATTTGTATGGGCATATGAACGAGGCTTTGAACTTCAAAGATCAACTTCAAGTAACAAGGTCATCACAAAAATAAATAAACTCAATGTGATCATCAAATAATCTTCCATTCTTCAAATCTGTTTCTTCCCTTGTAAATCATCTTCAAACCATTCCCTGAATCAAGATAGCATTCAAGTTAACCATAACCCGTTCTTGATTGTCAAGTGACTGGTTTCATAGGAGGTTAAACTCTACTGATCATCTGTTCACCATGTTACTAGGAAATCAGAAGACTCAAACAATGAAACATCTCTAAAGAATCTTGGATTATTGATCTTGATCGACTTTTCCTTAACTTGAGTCTTTTCACTTGATTTGAAGCAAGCAATTTGCAATGAAATTCAAGAATTTTTACTCCCCCAATTTCGTTACAATTGTCTTTGAAAATTGTGTCTTCAAATCAAGTATGGGTGAAACAACCTTGACCATCCTTATCAAGATTGTTGATTCTGTAATAAACAAAGTAAACAAAACATTATGTCGGTTGACACTCATAAGGGATTAAATCCGTAAGCTTGGTCAACACTTGTTCTTGTAAAGCTCTTTGATGAAGTTTGTGAAAAATTGATAAGGCTTTGATTTCCTTTTGCTTGTTGATGATTGAATAAAATTTACCAAAATACCCTTGGTATATATCTTCCGTAAAGGTCAGCTTGGTCAAACGATCAACGGCACCAAAAATCTCAAGTATAATTCATTTACGAGCATGGATTCAGTCCACAAGCACACATAAGTCAAAGTCCCTTCACGAGCATACTCAGTTGTTACTTAAGCATGCTTGAAAATACTTGTGTTTTTTTTGTCTTTCATTGAGCATGCTGGGGAGCTTGCTCGAGGGCTTGCTCGAAAACACTTGTGTTTTTCTTTCATCGAGCATGCTGGAGAGCTTGCTCGAGGACTTTCTCGAAACCTTGCTCGAGAAAACACTTGTATTTTTCTGTCGTTATTCGAGCATGCTTCTGTCTTTACTCGAGCATGCTCGAGACCTTGCTCGAAAATACTTAAGTCTTTTTTCTGTCTTTTCTTGATCATGCTCAAATGCAAAAGTGTGCTCGAAAACACTTGTATTTTTTTCTCTTTTCATGGGCATGCTCAGGAGCCAAAGTATGCTCGAAGAAGGTTTGCTCAAGTAGAACAAAGTGTGTTCGACACCAAAAGATAGATTGTTGGGATAAACAAGGATGTGCTCTGGGTTCATGTGTGCTCGAATCCAAACTTGATGTGCTCGACTTTGCATGCTCGAGCAATCGATAAGCTATCTTTCGAGTAAACATATCGATGCTCGAATAGCAGAAACACTCTGTTGTGCTCAAATGACTTCATGAAAGTTCAGGACTTGTCCACTGTGCTCGAGCAATTGATAAGATACCTTTCGGGTAAACATATCGACGCTCGAACAGCAGAAACATTTCCTTACGCTCGTAATACTTCATGACAGTTCAGGACTTGTCCACTGTGCTCGAGCAATAGATAAGATACCTTTCGGGTAAACATATCGACGCGCGAACAGCAGAAATATTTCCTTGTGCTCGTAATATTTCATGACAGTCTTGTCCATTATGCTCGAGCAATAGATAAGATACCTTTCGGGTACACATATCGATGCTCGAACAACAAACCTTTCTTCTGCATCATCAATCAATAATTTTCCAATACAAAACTTGCTTGAATATTCCCTCTGCATTTTCGATCTGCTGCTACGAACAATGATTAGATTGCTCCTAGTACCTGTTCATTCTTGACCTATTCATTCTTGACTTCTACATATCAGATTGTTCAGCAGCAATGTTCTTCAATATTCCCTTTACTGTTCAAGCAACACACTCATATCAGAAACAATTATGAGCCCATAAAACCCTAATTTTTAAATCAAGAACCAAGCTTCTTCATCTGAAATTAATCATTGTAGCAATATCCCAGTCATCTCGATATCAACCATCTATCTTCAATCTATCAACAGCCGTTACAGATCTGAAAATCATCTTCAATAACAGTTTTGCCCCAAACCGAGCTAAAACACTGTTACATCAGGTCTGGACCGATATGACCAAATAAACATGAAATTGATGTTGAATCTCCGAACGAGTCATCAACCCAAACATCAATCCACATAAATTTTACCCAAATCATCAAATAATTTCAAAATCCTAAAAATCTTTCAACAAACCTCATCGGTTTAACGTCCATGGTGGATTCAAGAGTGAGATGAATCAGATTCAGCGGTTATTCTAAATGATTCGGCAACCCTGCTTTGATACCAACTGACAAGACCCGAGCCCCGGTGCGGAAGCATGAATAAAGGTCGTTATTAACGGTGGAGCTCGGATCTGAGTTAGGATCGAATCGTATTCACTCTTGAAAGGTGTTTTGGACGGATGAATGGTGTTTGGGATAGAGCCTAAATCGATTACAATGAACAATAGACTTGATGAACAAATATATGTAATCGAAACACAAATAAAGAAGTGGTATTATGATTTCATTAGTTAAAAGATTGTCATACAAAGCACTCATATATATATACATACAAACAATAAAGATCAGCCACCTCCAGGAGAGCTCATCCTGGAGGCAGCGGCTCTCTCTAAGAGATAAAACCCTATATCTCACACAATACACAATACCCTCATACTAGACAAATTAACAAATACATCTATTTATACTAGTCTAGCATGTCTAGGTCATCAAGCCATCCACCCTTGGTTGAGACCAAAAATATTAATTGTTTTTCACACATAAAAATAATAATTCGTTGTGTCGGTCTATAATATAAGTCCCAACAACATTAGTGCTTAATTAGACTTAGAAAGACCAGGTTTCACAAAACCGAACTTCCCTCCCTGTACCACAATCATTTCACCATCCGAAAGGGGAATTTTAACTGTCTTGTCATTACACACAATCCCTGCCTTATACTTGGTTAACCAGTCCATGCCGACAATAACATCGAAACTTTCTAACTCTACTAGGAGTAGGTCAATGAGGAATGGGTGGTTATTTAGAATAATGGAACAGTTTTGGACTATTTGGTTGACAGTTATAGAGTTACAGTTAGCGAGTTCTACAGTACAGGGATATGTTAGTTCACTAACTGGCATATTTCCCAAGGATACAAAGCTAGTGGAAATGAAACTTCTATAGGCACCCGTGTCAAATAATACAGAAGCATATTGATCAGAGACTATAAATGTACCTGTCACCACGTTTAGGTCTTATCGTGCATCTCCTGACCCAATAACAAATGCGCGTCCTCTAGGCGCATTCGAAGTTGATGCCCGATTCGTTCTAGTAACTGCTCTTGGATTCAGCTTGGTGCAGTTCCTTCTAATATGTTCTGTACTGCCACACTTATAGCAGGAACGATAGGTTGTTACGGCCGAGGTTTGTTGGATAGATTGTTGACGTATTGGTTGAGGTCTAGGTGGTTGTGGACAACGAGGTTGAGTTTCTTGGGTTGGTCGGTTCACAATTTCTACACCTGCTCTACAATTTGGGGCATAATGAGCAGTTCTACCACATTTCTGACATACAGACAGTCTGCATTCTCCCACATGATGGTAATTACATTTATCGCACTTTGGCAAGGGTCCCTTGTAACTTGTCTTGCTTCATATCTGAACTAGTTATAGCATTACTTCTTATTGTCGGTCGTGCGCGTTTGCTTGATTGCCCTCCTTGTTATCTCTTCCCATAGTCGGTTCGTTTCTTACTCACTAATTCTCCGGCCTTTCTTAATACTCCACTTCTTACCAAATCAAAAGTCACAATGACGGCCTGAGTCACGGCATTTTCAAACGATGTGTGGCCAACTGAGTTCACCAAACTCCTCACTTCTGTGGCTAAACCCCAAATATAATGTTCAATGCGTTTATCTTAAGGAGTTACTAACCAAGGTACCAGGCAAGCTAGTTCGGTCTTTTCAATCTATTTAATCAACCCGTTTGGCCCTTCAGTGCCCTTGAAGTTAATCGGTTTATAGGCCATGAGGTTTTTAATTGAATATTTTCTTCGAGGGGGATTAGGGTTGTTATTGTTATTTTTCGGGTTCGGTGGGGGATTATTGTTTCCCACGGTGTTCGTAATTACAGGGGGGTCATTATTGTTGATAGTGTTTGTTTTCGTTTGGGGATTATTTGCATTTGGAGTAGTATTTGTATTAGGTGGGGTTGTGACATTTTCAGTGTTGGTCAAAAGAGCATTATTGATTGGTTGTTGGTTTGTATGTATTTTTGCATTAACACTGGCAGTTACTTGTGTTACAATAAGTGGGATCACTACTTGCATTTGCCGAGCAATCATCTTGGCTATTTCCTCTTCAGTCATAGAGGTTGCTTTCGTTGGGGCCATTCTATAATGATTATCAAATATAAGCCAATTAATACTAACTCAAGTATATGACACATTGTAACAAGAATCACAATAAAGATTGTACAAATAAATCAAACAACACACTGCATTTCATAAGCTGTTGTGAACATCGATATCAAAAGGTACATAGTCTTAGCCTAATAAAGGCCAGTGCTTGCATATATATATCAAAATTTATCACTAAGTGACTACTAGACTTATCCCTGTAAGGGTCAGTGCTTGTAACACAAAATCATGCTCCATGTCAGCATAATATACTACTATATACATACATGGAGTGTCAAAATACCACGTACACAGATTCGTAACATAATTTATCTATTTATACGAACGATGTACTAACCACTAACATAAAAATAATAACACCGTAATCACCCAGTAACAGCTCCACAGTCGGACTGTCACCCTATCTAAACACCAACAGTGGTAAGCATCTGACTGCTGCAAGTTCAGTGCTATCTGTTGTAAGGTCAATAAGCACTGGGTCACGTCTCTCCTCCCCTAGTTAATGTTAGCTATGGCTATCGAGTGGTCTATCACGCGGTCAATCAGGACAGGCATTCAAGAGTTATTTTCTATGTTTGGGAGGTCAGGGTTAGAGTTAGGCAAACTCAATGAATGGGAGGGTGTAATGCCTATCCTAGGACGTGAAGGCTATCCCCGATGATAGGTAGATCCAAATAGGGATAAAGTAGGTGTTAGAGTATAATGTCTATTGCTAGAGTCTTAGATATATTAGATATGATTGTATAGGGCTTAAAATATAAAATGTATGTTTTGTATTAGATATATTAACGCATAAGTCTACAAGCAACGCATATGTTTTGTGATGCATAACATAGGCGCCGATAACTTATACGGGCTTGAGGTCTTACATGTTGTTTCCTATAAATATGGGACTTATGCGTTATTATGTAGACTTTTGGTGCATGTTAGAGTGAGAAAGTAGAGAGAGAAAGTTGCCATAGAGTCATGTCTTGCAATCTTTGAAGTTATCAATAAATATGATGCTTAACGTTGACTTGTTTTGTTCACTCTCATTGGATTCCACACATTGAGATACATGCTGTAACATCTAGATATCCTAATATTTGTCTACATCAGCACATCATCATCTTTCAAGTGTTATCAGAGCTTTATGGCTCGTTATTAGCTTGAACTTTTCAACTTTTCAAAAGTTCTCCAAACTTTTGCAAGTTGTTCCTTAACTATCCGTGACAAACCCTTCAGAAATTCACTAAATTTCATCAATATTTGAACCTCCAAATTACCAAAATACCAAAATCATGTCTCTTCACGTATATGTTTGGGTAACGTATAAGTCATTCCCGTATAACATATGCGGCGTATATCATATACGCCGCATATGTTATAAGGTGAAGAACATATACGTTCCTATACTTATACGTTGATAGCACAACATGTCCGTTGACCATCATTGACCTTCCACATATCCATTGATCATCACATATCCGTTGACCATCTACATATCCGTTGACTACTCAAACTTATCCGTTGACCATACCTCATACATATACGTTGACTTTCTTTGACCTCAAACATATCCATTGACCATACCTTATACTTATCCGTTGACTTTCATTGACCAATATGGAAAATTTAACTGCGTTTGTGTCACAGCCTTCTGCATTGCTTCAAAACATTAACTTGGAAAATGAAATGGGGACATCCAACAAGCCTCCCAAACTTCTTAGAATGGATGATTATCTATCGTGGGCTGACAAGTTTGAAACGGATGCTCAAGCTTTGAACTATGAAACATGGACGGTTGTTGAGGAGGAATACATTATCCCGAAGAATGAGAATGGAAGCAACTATAGGTTGTCACAAATTGCTAAGGCTAAAAAAAGTTTGTTTCTAAGAGAGAAGAAGATGTTGAATCTATTTCAACAAGCAATTAAAGTAGAAAATTTCAATTTCTACAACACAATGGCTCATGCTACTCAATTTGGCAAGCTCTACTGAATAAGGACAGAGGAAACCCTGACATGAGGAAAAGTAAGATGGCACTACTAAAGAAAGAGTTTGATATCTTTACTCGGGTTAAAGGGGAAACATTTGCATAATTGGTTGAGCGATATTGCCATTTGGTGAATGAGATGAAAAGATTGGGCATTGACAAGCCTGATTATGAGTACATCGATAAACCAGCTGATGCACTTCCTGAAGATTGGGGCTCAAATCCTGTTGCATATGCCCGACTGAAATTTTCTAGATTTATTGAGAAGCTTGTAGCACACGAATTGAAGATTAGGAAAAAGCAAAAGATGAAATCAACAGCCATTTCACAAGATGTTGGGTTATATTTCAAAGGGTCACAACTCACAATCTGCTATTTCTTCAAATCCAAAGATTCCCACAGCTTTTTGTGCAGAACAAACTGCACAAGCTTGTGTAACCAATGTCACTACTACTCCACATTAAAGTAGTAGTTACTAAGGAACAACTCCAGTATCTCAAGCCTCAGACACACAAGATTCTAATGTGGTACAGTGCAACATTGCTGTAAATCTGAAGAATACGGGAAACATGACCACTGACACTATAAAGGAACATATGGCATTTCTTGGATCAGTTTTAGAGTCATACGAGTGTCTGGTTGCTGGTCGTATTGGAAATTATAATACGACAAAAGAGGACTACAACCAAATTGATCCAGAGTAAATGGAAATGAATGATATACAGTGGTGCATGGCAAGTGTGATAAGGAGGGCACAAAGGTTCAAGGAAATCACAAGGAGAAATGTGCTAGATGGTTCGACATCAAAACTAGGTTTTGATAAGTCTAATGTGGAAGATAATGCTGCAAATCCCTTTGGGCGGGATTACTACAAGCAAGAAATTTATCATCGTCCTGAGGGAGAGTCATCAAAAGGCAAGAAACCGAATGAAGCATCAACCTCACAACAAAAAGCTGCTACAGCTCAAGTAGATTAAGGTTTCAATTGGAACTCAGTGTTCCAAGCTAATGTGACAGAAATGGTTGATGAGGGTAAGCAAGAGGTTATGGTTGAAATAGTGATTGATGATAACATTGAGGATGTGGTTAAGGATAATGTGGTTGAGGATGAAGTGATTAAATATCAGGGGATGGCCAAGGGGTTCAAGGATGAGAATGAAGAAAATGACAAGGTTGTTGAAGAAGTTGATCAAAGTACTTCAGATAACGAACTTCCTCGAACATATGACAAACTTCACGAGGTTCCTTTTGACTACCTAATTTCATTATTTCCACCTGATATCATAGAAATTTTTGCAGGTTGGTTTAATGGAGAAGAAGTACCTCATGGGAAGATTGACTTTGGAGATGAAGAAGATATGATGCTTCCTAAAGTAAAAGATTCAAGTGTTGAGGAGGAATATGTTGAGGTAAAAGAGGAGTTTGTTGAAAGTTTGGTGGAAGAAGTCATAGATGAAGATTCTGAAAATTCAAGTGAAGAATATTTTCCAATAGATCAGGCACTCATGGCACATCAGGTAACTCTAAACACAAATATCTGTGAAAAATGTGAATTGCCATGTGATAAATGTGATTTTAAGTCACTTGAAATTAAAGAGTTGAAAAAACAGTATGATTAAGCGTTATTAGATCTTAATAGAGTTAATGAGGCTTATATGAAATTACAAAAATGCGAAAAGAATTTGTGGGCAAGTATTCAACAAAATCAAAAGACAATTTCCATGTTAAAACATACAGTTGAAGATAAACAAATTGCCATTAACAGACACATTGATGAAAATGCAGCTCTGATACTTGCGTTGCAAACACTCAAGATTGAGACAAAGGGTGAACTTGAAATTGGTGAGTTATGCTACTTCATCGTATGTTCTTGATCACATTATTCCAAAAGCCAAAGTTGATGTGAATGAGAACATAACATCAAGTATGGACTATCATGTTGTGCCTCCACCGATGTGGAATGCTAATATTCCAAACAAAGCTAAAGGTTTGAAAAAGGCACTAATTGTGGAAATTGAAACTCCATTGTATGATATCACTGAGTCTGGTAATGATAATTGTGTTGAATCTGAAAAGTCTGAAAATGATAGTTCTGGTTGTGATATGACAACTGGAATTAAAGTTGCAGAATCAGTGTTGAATGAGGAAAGTGTTAAAAGTAAAAGTTTTGAAAATGTTAATCAAAGGGAAAATCAGGTTAACACGAAGAGATTAGCTAAGACAAGCTTTTATCACAAGCAATCTCATCGTGTTAAACCAAATCCTATTGTCTTTATGCTGGTAAAACCTCTGAATCAGAAAAGGAAGCCGTTTTCAGAAATCAAACAATCCGAGAGTTTTATCAACAAAAGGCACAGCGTGAGCAATCTGAAATAACATCTCAGGTTAACAAATCTATTGACCGGAGACGTTGCTTCAATTGTAATTAAATTGGGCATGTGTTCTATGCATGTCCCAATCGATTTAAGAATGATCATGCTCCGTGTTAAAAACCATTCACCAAGAAACCTAGACTAGGTTATGTAATTGAGAGGAAACAGTTGGGTGTTTCTGAAACTGTAAAAATCTTAAAACGTGATGTGTCAGTTAAACATGAAAAGGTTGTTAAATCTGATGTTTCAAAATCAAAAATTTCAAAGACAAGTCAAACATCCTTTTGCAACAAAAGACAAGCTGTAGGTCAAAATTGGGTGGCAAAAACTGTTGTTAAACCACCAGAGGTTGTTGAGAACAGTAAAAATGAATCTGAGACACAAGCACCCAGTGAAGATTTATTGTCTTGTGATTCAGATATTGATGATATTCAGTTGTTGTATAAGAATTTCAAACAACCCAAGACTAAGAAGGCTTAGGTTTCCTTGTTTCACAAAAACTATTTACTGTATGTGCAGGGGATTCCAAGATCTCAAGATTCTTATTGAATAATGGATAGTGGAGCCTCTAGGCACATGACGGGTATTCTATATTTGCTGAATGATATCAAATCAATAAGAGGATGGTATGTCGGTTTTGCAGGAAACCAAGGAGGTCAAATCGTTGGGAAAGGCACATTGATGAATGGAAAAGTTACTTTTGAGAATGTCAACTACATTTCAGAATTGGAGAACAATTTGCTGAGCATAACACAAATTTGGAATAGAAATTTCTCTACAATTTGCTGAGTGTTTAATTTTGAAACCGGGTTTCAAAATTCCTAAAGAGTGGATTCTTATGCGGGCTACTCGAGAAATGATCTTTATGTCATGAATATGAGTACTGCATCAACAGCATTAGGATCTGCTCAATGTTTCATTTCTAGGGCATCAGAATGAGAGTCAGTGTTCTGGCATCGAAGAATGGGACATATCAGTGTAAGGAAGATGAATCATCTGATTCATAAGAACTTGGTAGAAGGAGTGAATGTGAGAAATTTTCAATTAAATGAAGAGTGTTTGGACTATAAAAAGGGAAAAAAGACAAAGAAACCACATCCGAAGAAAATTGTCAACTCCATCAATTTACCTTTCGAACGTCTCCATATGGATCTATTCACTCTGGTGAATGTCAAAAGTATCACAGGAGAACTTTATTGTCTTGTGGTTACCGATGATTATTCGAGATTTTCGTAGGTAGTGTTCTTGGAATCAAAGGATGAGACATATGATTCCCTAATGATCTTATTCAAGAAGCTAAAGAATTTGTACAATCTACCGATTCGGCGAATACGAAGTGACAATAGGATGGAATTCAATAACAACAAAATGCTTGAGTACTGTAATGACCGGGGGATTCTTCATGAATTCAGTGCACCGTACACTCCACAACAAAATGGGGACGCTGAACGAAAGAATCGAACCTTGATCGAAACGGCTCTAACTATGCTTTCTGATTCAAAATTACAAGTGAATTTTTGGTCGGAGGCAGTAGCAGCAGCTTGTTATACACTGAACCGCGTGCTTACAGTCAAGAAATTCATCAAGACGTGTTTTGAGCTATTAAATCATCGAAAACCTAATCTGAAGTGGCTTGAACCGTTTGTATTATCGTGTACTATTCTTGATCCAAGTGCCAAATTTGGTCCCAAATCTGTTGAAGGATTCTTCGTGGGGTATGCTAGTCCACTAAGACGTGTATACATTCCTGGCCTACATAAGATTTTCCAAGTCCAAAATGTTGATTGTCAAAGAAATACTCCTACCGTTCAACAACCAGGGGATTCTAAGCTGCTTAATTACGAAAGCCTTTGGGAGAGTTTCAAACTTCCTAAATAGGTTCTTTCTTATGAGACTTTGACGATGTTATACAATCAACAATTGTCAGAAGAATATGTAACAACACCTGAAGTTCTAGTGTCAATTCCTCACGATATACCGGATCTTGTTCAATCTAATGACATGCCAGAGGCTACTCCTGTTTTTAATGACAATGGTGAATCATATGAGGATATTATCGAAGCTATCTCTCAAACCATCATTTCTACTAAAGAGAATGTAAACAATCTCCAATTTGAAGTGTCAGTACCTACAGAAGTGGTTCCAAGAACTTTATCCTACCATCCTGAGGATAACATCATAGGATATTTGAATGTTGGAGTTCAAACGAGACGTCAAATCAATCAAAATCTCCAGTGTTTCTACTCAAAGGTATCTCATTTACAAAATCAATTCTCATTCAAGTGTTTTAATTTCTCAGGTTGAGCCGAAAACGTATAAAGAGGCCCTAATAGAAGAAAGTTGGGTTATCGCCATGCAAGAGGAGCTTATGCAGTTTCAGAAGCAGATTAACACCAAATGGGTGTTCAAGTGTAAACGGGATGAGAATGGAATCATTGTTAGAAACAAAGCAAGACTTTTTGTTTTGGGTTTTAACCAGAGGGAAGGTATCGACTATAACGAGGTTTATGCACCAGTTGCAAGGCTAGAAGCTATTCGGATCTTTCTGGCATTTGCTTCTTGGAAAGGTTTAAAATTTTATTAGTTGGATGTGAAGTCATCATTTCTTAATGGGAAGATTAGTGAAGAAGTCTACGTGGCACAGCCACCGGGGTTTGTCGATCCGATCCACAAAGACAAAGTGTACCTCCTTGATAAAGCCCTCAACGGTCTCCATCAGGCCCCGAGAGCTTGGTATGAGACGTTGTCCCAACATCTTTTGGACAACGGGTTTATCAGAGGAACCTTCGACTGTACACTCTTCACCAAATTCATTGATGGGCATCTACTGATCATGCAGATATATGTCAATGATATCATTTTTGGGTCAACAAACGATGTTCTGTGCAAGCAGTTTGAAGAAGTAATGAAGAAAAAGTTTGAAATGATTGCAATGGGGGAGATGAAATTCTTTCTTGGATTTCAAGTAGAATAGATATTAGATGGTATCTTCATCCATCAGACCAAGTATGTCAATGACGAATTGCCGAAGTTCAACATGACTAATGCATCGGCAATCAGTACTCCTTTTCCATTGAATCATAGTATTAGTCCTGATCCCAACAGAGAGAAGGTTGACCAAACTTTATACCGATCTATGATAGGCCCATTGATCTATATTACTGCTTCTCGGCAAGCATCATGTATGCTACCTGTTTGTGCGCCCGATATCAATCGAATCCAAAGGTTTCACATCTCATGATCGTCAAAAGAATTCTACGCTATCTCAAGGGATGTCCAGGTGTCGGTCTCTGGTATCCGAAAGACGATGAGTTTATGCTGAGGGAATACATAGGTTCGGACTATGGAAGCTGTAAGCTGAATGCCAAATCTACAACGGTAGGGTATCAGTTCTTCGGCAAGCGTCTTGTCACCTGGCAATGCAAGAAACAAATCATGGTTTCGTTGTCTACCTGTGAAGCTGAGTATGTAGCTGCTTCCAGTTGCTGTTCTCAGGTTTGAATTTTCTTACAACCCCTATCTTCGTAGATAATTATGCAGCTATTTCCATAATTAAGAATCCGGTAAACCACTCTAAAACTAAGAATATTGAGATACGGTATCACTTTATTCGTGATTGCTATGAAAAGAAGTTGATTACCGTAGACAATACTTATTGAAACTAAATGGTTTAAAAGTTTTGGCCGGTGTTGATAAGAGGGTTACCGAGATAATAGGTGTGTTGGATACCTTGTGAACCCAAACATCAGAGTCAAAATTTTTCTTTTGTAAATAATTTTTCGTATAATTTTTGATTTTAAGGGGAGAAAATTCAAGAAAAACCAAAAAAATTAAAAAAATTGAAAAACCAAAAACATTATAAAATCTGAAAATGTCAAAAACATTAAAAATGTTGCTCCTCGGAAAATGAGTTTTTAAAGTAAAAAAGGAAAAGGATAGTACATTGTTCATCTGGTCCCAAATCCAGTAAAAAGTAGGTATAAAAGGTTGTGTGCTTAATTGTATTGGTGCATAAGTAGGTATAAAAGGCTGTGTCCTTTAAAACAAACAAGTAGGGAAACGTAAGTGATAGAAACTTGAAATTGCCAAAGTGAAGGGGTATTAGTGTCTAACAAAAGTCTTGATAATGATGGCAGAATGTAATAGCTGGTTATACTCAAGCCTTTTAATCAGAATGATTGTTTAAATTTGTTAAAACATAGCCATCAGTAAGTGGTTAACGCTTCAATGATGTATGGTTTTATGGCCCTTAATCTTGTATTGATGGGATGCTTTAAGGTTCCTGGATGTATTGGGTCTTTATGCGGTTTATCATCTGGGTATTCATTTTGATGAATATTTAAACAAGCTTTAAAAAGTAAACCCGCAGACTAATCTATTGTATAAGTCATTAAACTTGATCGCACAAGTACTTATGTACTAAATTCATTACTGACTTGATCAAAATCCGCTGTTAGACATACGTTGTCCCCTTGCTCGCGTCTTATTACCATTAGGAAACGGACCACAAGGGACACAACGTATACTAGTCGGCAGATGAAATTGTGCGTACTCATCCATGGGAAATGTCCTTAGGATATTCCTTGATAACGGGGGTATGTCTCATAGTGGGGATTATTTGCTGATAAGCTTAAAATCAAAATCTTTTTATCTTCTGGTTTCAAGGTTTAAGTCAAGTTGGGGTGACTATGTAAAAATCAAATTATGCCTGAATCAAGATTAGAACTGATATATCCTGATATCTTGTGCCTAATTGAACCATTTAAATGTATCACAGAAATTCCTGAATCATTTGTTTAAAATGTTTAGGTGGACACAGTACCAATGACTAACTTAACACCAGTCATAATAAACGTTAAAAATAAAACTATGATGGAAGGGCAATTTGGTCAATATGATTCCCTGCTCAAACTTACAAAAATATGTGTAATTTCTGTATTGATTTCTAGTGTCTATTTTCAAGTTGTTAAGATTCATTTGATTTTTGTTTCTATTGAAAAGCCAAAAAGATTATCTTTCTGATTTAGTTTTCGACTGTTGATGTACGGGTGAACTATCTCTCTGGGTATTTCAGTTGATAACAACAAATCTTGTATGTTCAAATCAAAATCAAAAAGTAATCAAAACGTCCATCTGTTTTATTCAAGGTCATTAAGTTGGACTTGTTAAAATAGTGATTTTTTTCAAACTGAGCTTATTTAAATTATTCTTATAATATACAAGGACATTAATTTGTAATTGGGACATTACAGTCGTGTGAATAGGACATGAAAACAGATTTTTCCAGGACATACTTATGCAATGTATAAGTATTGAAACTTATACGCTGCATAAATTATGCGCCGTATAAGTTTCATACTTATACGCCTCATAAGTTCAATTATATATATAAGAGATATACGGCGCATAAGTCAGTACTTATGCGCCTGACCTTTCAATACTCTCTGTACTGAGATTCATTCAAAAGTGTGTTTGCTCTCATGATTGATTATTGATTTTTGTATTGGTGATTTACACACAGTTCCAGATTGATAAGGTAAGCTAATGATTTTAAATCTGATGATGAACAATAACCAAATTCATGGATAAGTCAAAATTGATCAGAATATTCCAGTGTTTGATGCAAATCATAATCGTTTAACCTTTAGATTGATGTTGCGAGTGTTGTAGGAACACTTAACTGGATTGTTACAAGCTATAATTACTTAGATCTGAAATGTCGAACTTATACATTAATATAATGTGTCTTTGTGCTAGTTCAACATTGATAAATCACAAAATTGAAAAAGAAAAGGTGTTACATGTAGGTTAACGAGTCTTGCTGTGTGATTGTGTTTATGAAAATGTTTTGCAGATCAATAATTTTGATTTTGGTCAAAACACAAAAATATACGGCCTATATGTTAATACATATACAGAGTATATGTTATGTGTTGACCAAAGTCAATAACCAAACATATACGTTGATAAGTGGACTTATATGTTGATTGGACATATACGATGTTTAGACATATACGTTGTTTAGACATATACGTTGAACTTACATATATGGTAATAGGTCACTTATACGTTATCTAGGACTTATACGTTCAACCAGACTTATACGTTGGATTGGACTTATACGTAGATATATACATATACGTTGAATAGAACTTATACTCTTAAGAAGATCTTATACATTGATTGAATTCAATGTTACATGTGTATCTGTTTTGTGTTTTCAGATGGGTAAGAAAGAAAAATTACTGATCCGAAGCACAACATCTGTGCCTATTTGAATGAAGAGGATTCTAAAGCGGCGAAGTTCAAAGTCATTATTCCATTTATGAGAAGATCCAGAATCTACAAGGCCATTACACATTAGGTGGATCCTTATGAGATCATTGTGACTGAGTTTTGGAAGACTGCCAAGGTTTTTGGGGCAGATATTCAGGCAACAGTTAAAGAGCAGAAGATTGTGGTGAATGAAACTTTAATTAGAAAGGTTTTGGAGTTTGATGATGATTCGACAGATCCTGTTGATCTGGATGAAAGAATGGTTAAAGGTTGTTTGCTTAGAATGGGTAACAGGATTCTTTGAACAGATTAGCTTTGAGGAAGACTGCATTGTCAAGGCCATTCAAGTATCTAGTCCATATTATGGTACATTGTCTCGGACATCGGAAAGGAGGTTACGAGGAAATTCTTGATTACCAGATGAGCACAATGGCTGCTTTGTGCTTAAATCTTAAGTACAATTTTTCTCGTATGGTTGTTGATAACATGAAGATGAATTTCGGAGACGAACAGTGGTTACAATACTCGAGATTTGTCCTGATGTTTGTTGAGGATGTATTTCCAAATGTCAAGAAGGAGGGGCCAAAGATCTTTCTAGATCATGTTACTGGGAATAATCTGGCCAAGTTACCTTCGTATTGGCATGTGAAGGAAGCTGATATTCCGAAGTTTAGGGGATTATTTGGACGTCACAAGAATCCTGATTATGTGGCTCCGTTGGATAACAGGTGGAGGAATGAAGGAAGTGATTCTGACCGAGTTGAAGAAGAAAGGTTAATATTGGAATTTAAACTAGTGGGCTAACATTTTATCAAGGTTGAGTCTGATTCGGAAGGTGAATCTGTCACACCGAAAAAGAAAAAGTGAAATATTGTGAAGAAAAAGTTGTAACACCAGTTACACAAGAAGAAGTATATTCAGCTACATCTGAAAAGGATCCTGAGGAAACAGAGTCAGATTCTGAAGGCCGGAGGATGAGATTAGCCAATCTAAGGGCTAAGTTTGAGAAAAGGGCTGAGAGTTCCAAGAAACGTAAGTCTATTGATGAACAAGATGAGACTTATATTCCTAAATATGTGGTTGAAAAACCTGTGAAGAAAAAGGCTGTTCGTGTCAAGAAGTCAAAGAGGGAGGCATCTCCAAAGTTAAAACTTATTTATGAGCCTAATATTGATGAACCTGAAGTTGTTGTAACACCGATCAATCCTGAGTTTATTGTTGAAGAGCCGGTTGTTGACTTGGGCGGAGATGACAATGTGTTAAAGACACCAGTTGTGGAACCATCTCCATAAGTTCAAGTTCCTCATGTTTCACCTAAAGCAGCTGAAAAGGTTCCAGATGTCAATTTACCTTCTCTAGATGCAAGTTGTTTTGGAGATTTTCCGAGTTTGTTACTGAACAAGGAATTCGAATTGATAGTCTGGTGATTAAGAATGAAAGGTTGAGGAAAGAAAATGATGATTAGAGGAAAATAATTGAAGATGGTGAATTGAGGAGAAGGCAACAAGCTGACTTGTTACATTTACATATGAGTTACTTTGCCTTGTTAGAAGATAGATTGGGAATCAATCTAGTTGAGGAAATTGGGAAGTCAGAAGATAAAGTGTTTACCAAGTTTATGGTGGGGAAGCACTTACTGAAGAGATTGACTTCAAGATTCAATATGAACAGGATCGTGTTGAGGCCAAGGGCAAAGGGAAAGTTGATGAACTAATTGTACAACTTGGCATTCCTGAAGTTGGTGGATCATCATCGGGATTTATGCATATAGCTGAACCAGAACAAGTGAGTGAGCCAGTGATGGAACAAAGTGTTGTTGAACAAGTTGTTGATCAGATGGTTGATACAATGATTGAGCAAATTTAACCAGTTGTAGCAGAGACTGATATACCAAAAGAGCTAGAGGATGAGAAAGAAGACGAAGAATTGTTAGATTATGGAGATTCTCCATCTCATGATGATAATGACGATGATGATCAGGATGATCCATGTGCTGGTGGTGGTTTGGGTGTTTTAGTTGGTTCTGGTACTAGTGTGAGTGTTGAATCTATTGTTGAACCAGTGATTGAAAGTGAACCTCCTTAGGAACAACATCATACTGGTGGAAATGTTGATGAGCTCGAAATATTAGATGTTGATCCTATTGCTTTCAAGACTCTATTTAGGTTTTCTTCCACTGGAGAGGAGTTAGAGGAATGAGAGATTGAGGTAACTCGAGCTGACTTGGCCAGAATGTTTAATATAACTGAAGAAGAGTTTACTTTTGATTTCGAGGAAGACTTGGGTTCAGTTGATAAAATGTTTTGGTAAATGCCTATTGAACAGGAAGAGTTGGACAAGGAGCCAGTGATATATGTAAATGCTGATGATCATGTATTTCCATAGTTTGATGAGGAGTTTGACGAGGAAATCAAAATGATATGTCAAGAATTTGATAGTCAAGGGAATCCTGTACCCTCTAACAAAGACAAATCAACTGAAGAAGCCGAGGTGAACAGTAGAGAACAAGATGATTGGTTTGAAAGAAGGAAAATTGAGCCTAAACGCATATACTTGAATCCAGTCAAGTATTACAAGAAAGACAAGGAAGTAAAGCTTGACAAGGTAGTGAGTATTACTTACTTGAAGAAGACGAGAAAGATTGTTGTGAGAAGAACATATGGCGTACAGTATTTTGAAACTATGCGAGTTAAAATCTCTACCGTGGATGGACGTGGACATTGTTGAAAAAGAGTTATTATATTGTCCTAAACGTGGGCCGGTTAAGGAGATTTGGGAGTTAAGCGTTGAGCAAAATGCATATTCAGAAGCTGGACTCCTTAAACTCCATATCTCCATGTATCTAAAGTGAAGAAAGATCTTGAAACGGATGATTTTGTAAAGACTTGGAGATATAAGCAGCCTGAAACTCTCAAAGTGATTCCTATGTACCCTTTGGATCAAGACTTTCATGTTTATTTTCGTTGGTGGTATTATGATGAAAATAGGGGTGAGGCTCAGATTGTGTTAAACAAAGATGGAGCATGGGATGTAATAGATGTGATGAACCCTATGTGGTTAGTAAACTGTTCATAGAAGGACATTCAGACACTACATAAGTACAAGATACAAGTTTCACGTGATAAACATCATGTGTCTGCTATACTAGAAAGTGATCAACATTTGTCATAAGTATAAAATTCATTCTGGAGAAGTATGGAAGAGTAAGTGGTTCGATATGGGTGAAAAGGAAGCTGAGAAGGAGAAAGAGCGAGAGGAGGAAATTAAAGAGAAGATGAGAGTTGCTTCATTGAAGAAATTCCAATGCAAGGTGTTGCTAATCAAAAGCCCTCAAATAAACGTTCATGGGAGGATATAAGGAGGGAGTATCGAGAAAGGGTTTTTGGGATGAAAATCTAAAGATTGAAGATCGAAGACCTAGCAACATCCAAGGGGGCTGTTTGTTAGAGCATAATGTCTATTGCTAGGGTCTTAGATGTATTAGATATGATTGTATAGGGCTTAAAATGTAAAATGTATGTTTTGTATTGAATTTAATGCAAAAGTCCACAAGCACGGCACATGTTATGCGATGCATAACATATGCGTCGTATAACTTATACAGGCTTGAGGTCTTACATTTTGTTTCCTATAAATAGGGGACTTATGCACTATTATGTAGACTTTTGGTGCATGTTAGAGTGAAAAAGTAGAGAGAGAAAGTTGCCATAGAGTCATATCTTGTAATCTTTGAAGTTATCAATGAATATGATGCTTAACGTTTACTTGTTTTGTTCACCCTCGTTGGATTCCGCACATTGAGATACAAGCTGTAACATCTAGAGATCCTAGTTGTTGTCTACATCAGCAAATCATCATATTTCAGTAGGGTTAATCAGGATTATCCTAATACGAGCAGTCTGTCGGACTCGTGAACTGGCTGAAGTAGTCGGGGACGGGTGGATAGGTGAAGTAGGTGATCTGGCTAATTTAGCAGGTGAACGATACTGACTGGTAACTTCGTTCTGACCTCTGTGTTGTGATCCGAGTGGGTAACAATCGCATCTATAGCCAGACAGGTCAAGCTCCTTTCTAGGTAGCTCTCTAGAAATTACTTCCTCCTCATCCTCATTCAGATCCTCTTCTGGGTCCTCCTCCTCAATGTATATTACCGGTCCCTCTTCCGGTAAATAGTCGTTACTCCTTGACATATCTCTGCACAATGGATAGTTATAAGAAAAATATTTATTGCTAGTGTTAACTATTGTAGGGGAAGTTAATTAATTAGACTAAATTTAATATTAATTATAATAAAATATAATATTAGTTTTATTAAAATTTAATTTTAATTATAATAAGAATTAATATTGAATATAATTGAATATAATATTCATTATAATAAGATTTTACCATTATCGATAGTACAGTAGGTATACATATTCGTACGTCCTATTCCAGATAGGCACGTATGCGTGTTACATATATATATACTTAAACATTACCTTTTATAGACATATGTTGCCATTTTTACCTACCCATACATTCCGTGACTTCTCTCCGAATTCCCTCATACAAGCAAGTTTGTTATTATGTTCCGGACCACAATAACTCACTTGCTCTACAAGTTCATCGCGGCATCCATCAGTATATAATATTAAATTATTTTACTTATTTTCCCAGAGTTAATCGAGCCTATGGTTATATTTGAGGCTTCCTAAGGAATAATCTAATCCTTTATAACCAGTGGCTCAGATACCAACTTCTGTCACACCCCGACTAGCAAAATGCGGAAGCGTAGAACGGAAATGTAACAAACAGCTCTCATATTAACAACATTGTTTATAAAGAAACAATACAAACTAATTTACAATATATTACATCCCATTGTTCTAACATTGTCTTTAAAATCTAGGCGATACAAACAAAACTAGTTGGTTAAACTATTTAATCTTACTACTAAACTCTTACTTCTATTTACATAGCATTGAGCACGTTCCATGAAAGATGGAATGTCATCACATTATTGCAACTTCGGTAATCCTGAAAAGCAGTTTAAAAACGGGTCAACTACTAGAATTGGTGAGTTTCACGAGTTTCAATAAAACAGTTATGAATATTCACAAATTAACATTTGTAATTATGATATAAGTATATATGTATGTAAATGATGTAATTATGCTAAGCTACAGTAAAGCCTTGACTGTTTGTGCTGCGTGCATCCATTTCCCACGCCCAATCAACCGCTGTGGCTCCCCTTCCGCCCACATCATGCCCCGGTAGCTATGTCTAACACTACATAGCCTACTTGTATGAGTATGGTCATGTGCAAACGGCGCTATGTGACACGGAAACCAGGCCAATTCCGTTTGGGTTTGTCAAACCAATAGTACTATTCACTAGCTACCGGCTCGAAGTTAATCACTGTGTTAGTGGGGACTTTCGTGTGTTAGCACTTAGATAATTCACATCATTACACATTTCAGATATGTATAAGTAATCAAACATGCTTTTCACCCCAAAAGTTCATAAAACTGTTTAAAGAGAGGGGTCATGAAACTCACAGTTTAATCAGTATTCAGTAGCGAGACAGTTCAGGTTTTGCTTGACTCGTAATCACCGATCCCTATAATCAATATTATAATAATAGTAATATTTTAATATTATTATAATCTCAATGCTAAACTTGGCTGTATATCTAATCTGGGTATAGCTGCTACCCCTAGAAAGTGTCAATAGGCTTAGGTTGTAATGATGTTCAATGTCTAATACTTAAAACTGAACTGGGCTAAGTTTCCCCTTTTTCCCAGCTGGTCCATGTTGTTCGTTTATGCGTTCAGAAAACAGTTATGGGGATGTAAGCTTGGGTAAATGTATTGGTCGACAAAATGATTAAGTTATAAGGAAAGATCACAATTTAGGGGTCTGGAGTAGCTACGGGGCTCGTTTCCGTTTTTTCAGTTTCTTTTGGAGAAAAACGCGCACAATCTATTCAAATTGTCCGGATTTCTCATAAAAAGTTCGTGTTTAATTAATTAATCCAAAAATATGATTTTTTTATCACTCTTGGTGGTTTGATATTCCAACAGGTTCATTAATCACGAACTCGTCGGTTTTAATCAGAATTGAATTTGTTTAATATTTAAATTAGCATAATTAATTATCTGTTAATCCTTAAATTATGAAAATTTATCCACTTATCAATTAAAATATGTATATTTTAATAAAAATATTTCTGGAATTATTTAGTGACTTATTAATTTACGAAAAATCATTTTATCGGCTATATTTAGCCCAAAAATCATCCGTTTATACCAAACGATTTCCAAAAAATCAACCAAAATTTTTGAGTGACCAGAATACATCCCAAAGAAACCTTGGAAAAATTCCAAACTCTAATAACTTTGCCAAATATTCTTTTCGAGCCAAAAACTACTATGAAATTTAAGTTAAACGCGAATGCACAAACCCAACATAGGCTTTTCCAAATAACCCCAAATTTCATCTGTTATCATAATATATTAAACCTAAGTTGTCCAAAAAATTTCATAATTTTTCAGGCACTTTAACTATTTTTCCCAAATAAACGCCCCAATTCGCTAATAAATTCGCCAAATATTCTCGAATGGTCGAAAAATTACCAACTTTAAACAGGGAATCAATGATATGGTCCCTTATTCCCCTGAAAAATTTTATGACCTAACAATATGTACATCACAATCGAATACTAAACAGCCCGTAATCAAGTGATTCGATATTACCTTAGCGGTTTTGGTTCATTTTCGCCCTTCTAATCAATTTTTTGGGTTCTTGTGGTTCTATTCAAGCTTGATGCAGGTCCTATGTCACAATACAATCATGTTTAACTAACATGGCAGCCTCCTAACTTAGGGTTTCGGCTAGGGTATTAAACCAAACTTTTGAATCGTAAAAATGCCGATTAAACCCTATAATCCGTGTTTATGGCCAAAAAACTATTAAATCAGGTTCCTAACTATGTGTATGATCAAAACATGTTTATGGACCATTTTTAGGATTTTTACATGGTTAGGAATTATTTTTGGCAATTAAACCATGTTTATATGATATTAAACATAATTAAAACAAGTTAAAAATGATGAAACTAATTAAAATACCTAGGGTTTCTTGATATGAGCTGAAGAAAAAAGAGAGACTCCAGAATTTTTGAGATAGCTATGTTAAAATATCTAACATGTATAATATAAACAAAAAAAGAAAGCTTAGGGTGGGGGAACCCCCTTATTGCGTACGGAGGGTTTTGGGCCCTCTTTGGGCCCATTATGGCCCAAGTTTCTGAATTTTCAAGCCCATGCATGAAAACCAAAGTCCAAATTTGTTTCAGGTTCGGTTTTTGGAGCAAAAAACATATCGGGTACGACAACCAGCACGAAAACGAGTGTTTTTTTGGCTATTTTTGTATAAATTTATAATAACACACTTTACATTTGTAAAAATCGAAAATATTTGCACAGATCGATTAAAATCATTTCCACTAAGTGTTTTGTAAATTTTTTTTGGTTTAAGGAATGATACAATGCTTGTTTTGTAACTCTCTTTCGCATTTAAATCTATAGCTGGTAGTTAAACGAGTATGTTTTCGTTTAATTGGTTTGCTATCATTCTAAGGCCATAATATTAATATGTTGGCTTATATTAAACGTATATCACTTATAAGTGGACCCCCGGGATATCTGGGTCATAACCAGACCCATTCGGTTATTCCTTCGTTCGTTATGTAATAAGCGTTTAATCGTTAATCGGTAAATACGTACTGTGGGGTACCTGGTTTTGTATCAAATGTCACAATTTTACTCCATACATGGCTAGAGTCATTAATTCATGTCAAATATATTTTCTCTCAAGTAAAATCTCTGACCTCCCATTGCCTGACAGTTACATTATACACACAGTTTTCACTTAAAAGTTCAATCGTATATTTGCTACAAGTATGATTGTACATCAACCCTCATGGAAATCGATAATTTTGTTATGGAACCTTTTAACACGCATTGAATCATTCTCTTGAGCCGTATCATTAAAGTTGTTGATATATGTTTTGTCCGTCTCGGTCTTTATTGACTGATAATGTAATAGTTTAATGTTATAGGGGTTATTAATGTAAATTTGCCTAAATGTAAGGCACATTCGTTACTACGTAAAGAATGTGTCACATTCGTCTTAATGTAAGTCCCATTCGTTAACCAAAATTAACGAATGAAACATAACGAATGTGGGCTATTCGCTATCATTAAAGTATTAACGAATAAGCTTGTTTATTCATTAAGTAAGTGTAACGAATGACTCATTTGTTAAGTCTATCTTAATGAATGAGGTCATCTCCTATAAATACCCCCTGTAAGTTAGAATGTAAACAGTTCGTATTTCCTCTGATTCCCTCTCGTTACTCTGCCCAATTATCCTCTCAACACACACACTACACACACTAACGTAACCCTAGCCTAATCGTACTCATACCTGATGAGAACATCGTTGTAATCACAAGATCTAGATCCGTCTATGCTCTCTCAAGTGGTATCAGAGCCTGAGATCTGACCCTCGATGATTCTCGTGGTGTAAATTGTATAATTGATCATGTATTGGATTAATTTCATGAATAATTGATTGAAATTGAAGTTTAATTGATTGAAATTGAAACAGAGACTCATATTTGATTGAAAATTGAACTGTTCTAAGTGTATCGAATCATTGTTAAAGTATCAATGATTGAGAAATGGAAGTTTAAGATAGATTTGAGATGGAATTGAGTTGTGGATTAGTCTGATTTGAGTTCGGACTAGTCTGGTTGATCTGGATTGACTAATTGACGAGTATGATTGTTGTTCGTGAGTTCGGATTTAGTTTACGAGTTGATTGATAATGATTTCAGGAAATTTGGACTAGTTTAGACGAAGATCTGAGTTTTTGAAAAGTTTGAAGATGTGAGTTCTTATTCTTTAACTGATGAATTCTCATTCGTTAACTAATGAGTTCTGATTCGTTAATCATGAACTGCTCACTCGTTGATTCACTCGCTTAAAGTCAAACAGCTCATTTGTTAATCCACTCCTTTCGTTAAAATCACATTCGTTACAAAACCACATCCGCTTCAAAGCTCATTCGTTCATCCCATTCGCTATTCATTCTCCATTCGTGATACTCATTCACTTTATAGTTCATTCGTTAAATCTATTCCTCTTTACAGTATTCTCATTAACGAATATCCTTTATTCGTGTCACATTCGTTACTGTTCTCCATTCGTGCGAACAGTAACCATAAGTTTTCAGTTTTTACAAATTTAGTCCTTGAAGTTTCAACAAGTGTTTCCTCATGGCTTCACAAAACGTTTCTTACTATGCATTAGCATCTCAGAATGCTTTAATGCAACAGATGCTGACCATGGAAAATGAAATTGGCAGTCACAACAAAAGTCCCAAATTGTTAAAACTTTCAGACTTTGCTCGTTGGGAACCGAGGTTCCGTGCTCACTTGGGATCAGTTCATCCAAGTAGCGTACGATTTCTTGACGATGTGTATGCGGCACCTCTGGTGGGAAGTGACAACATGGGTTGGACTCCTAAGGAATTCAAGAATTATGAAACTCAAGAGTTGAAAGATTTTAAGAGTGAGACTAAAGCTTATTCAACTCTCACTATGGCATTACCTCCCCAATGATTGAGGATTCCTTATACTTCTGTTCTAGGAAAATTCTTGGTCTCGGATTAATGATCCTTAACCGCCAAAAGCAACACCTTAGATGATCTAGGAAGTAAAAGTATCACCTTAGCTTGACTTCCACCCCTACTAGCCTAAGTATTTAATGAACACCCTTGTGATGGAAACGAATACGATTTCCAACTTCTCGCACTTGGCGTTGCTAATCAATCACTTGTAGGTGTGTAATGAAGTGGTATATCTAAAACCTCAACTTTAATGGAGCTGTGAACATGACCCTAACGAGACGAATCATTGAACTTTGATTTCTAGTGAACAACAAGCAAAGTGGTTAACGCAATCCCTGATAACCGATTAAAACCATGTACTAACGTTGCACTTGGCGAACCTTAAACCCTAATAATAATGTTATCGTTATGTTTTCTATTTCTCCCTAGTATGAAGGTTTGACTTAAACATCTTTTAAATAAGAATGCATTTCAACACTCGAAGTATTCTATGCCGCACATCTAGGTACCGGATAGTTAACGCGAACAACCTTTGCCAGTTAGCATAAGTTTTTTTTTTCATTTTCAAAACTTCTTTACCATACTAACCGAAACTGCTTGATCCATAACTTGCGAGGAACGACGAGTTAGCCAACGAGCCGTTTATTTCTATGGATTCATTATGATCTATTCTAGGCAGAATACTTAAACTCATCCTTTTGGACTAAAGGAATGGAAATAAAAATTGGGATATTCTATTCTCTACACGTTGCATTCGACTTTTGGTAAAATACAGATTGGTTATGATTGGTAACGAGAATCATTTGAGATGTGAAGTTAGTGTTGTGGGTTAGCTGCGGTACACACTATACATAAACACTAACAATATGCTAACATTGGGGAGTAGAGCCAGATCATTAACCGATCTTAGAACCTTAATCTATCCGGCCTTGACCTTGCATGAACGGTACTCACACGAAAGACATGATAATGAGAACTACCCTGCGACACAGAATCGACCCACTTGATTAAAATAAAATATTCTTGAAGACCTTGTCTGATGTTAAGCATGAACTCTAAAGCCCACTAGGGCGATGGACCTGAATAATCTTTTCGCATGCGTATGATGAATTAAATACCTTATACCAAATGCTCATCCGACCAAATGACTAACCTACTAGGACGAGTTAGTTTATGATACCCCTGCCTTTTGGTACAAAAATTTGTAAAAGTCAGTCAGGATTAAATCATCCCTTGGACACGTAACCCCCCTATTTGGCTAAAAAACTCAACATTGAATCGCGTCCATTATTCTCTATAATAGTGACTAACTCCCAAACTAAAGTTGTGGCAAGGAGAAGTAAAATTTCAAAATTTATTTGAATGCTTTTATCAATCAAGAATTCAGTTGGGATAGAGTACTGAATTCTAGGGATTTCATCATCAAAGGATCCCAAACTCCTTGCGAATCCAAGACCATCTCGGTAATCATAGTTCTATTTACTGAATTCACGCACTTTACTGTGATCAAAATGACAAACAAGAAAGAAAAAACGAACCGAACCCTTAACCCTACCCCACTATATCGAATACGAAAAGCCGTTGATATTCCCAGATTAAACAACATAATACCTAACTTGGGTCTTCCCTCAATTAACTTACTATGTTACCCAACTTGTTTGTTTCATATATATTTCATCACTTCCGAAATGATATAATCACTATTCCCGGGTGGCACCAATTATCAACGAATGTCTTGGACACACTCTTTGGATCACTTTCAATCACTTTATGTATTTCCTTGGATGTCTCCAACTCCTGTAATCCTAGAAACCGCGAGAGTTTCAACTCTAATAAATTATCTTGATACAAATTCGGTACGATATATCTCATCAACCCTTCATTTCTGGACACATGTCCTTCATGGCCACGCCGATTACCTCAAAATACACGTTGAATGCAATTGTTTCATGAAGTTTTACAACCTTAACCATGTGTTGTGTAACAACCCTCTCCAACATATTATTTACATTAGGCATGCCTTCATGATTATGGGAGCGCTGACTTCCATGGTTTTAGCAAAAGTAAAAAGACTTTTAGCTCATTATTCAGTTGGGCATGTAGTGCATATTATATATATATATATATATATATATATATATATATATATATATATATGTATATGTATGTATGTATGTATATATGTATGTATGTATGTATGTATGTATGTATGTATGTATGTATATGTATGTATGTATGTATTCATATTGTTTCCTTGCGTGGAACCATAGAAGAAACTTAACCACTACCAACCGACATAATGGTGTTCCGACTCTTGTGAACAACCCATATAGCAATCACCTCCTATTTTAAGTTTTCTCATTATGAGCTTCCATGAAAGCAAATTGTGTTGCAGACCAAATATAAAATGGCATGTATTAGTACTCTTCCCTAGATATCCAGACTTGATCGGTAATTAAAACTCTGATATACGAGTCCATTTCGATGTGCCACTGTTTCCTTGAACTATAGTAGCTCCATTCAATTAATCGTTAACATTAGTATCACTTCAGCAATGTTAGCTGTACCTTCTTGTTGGGTCAAAGATTATGGTTTATGTTTTGTAGTGTTGGGCTTAGTTGGGATAATATATGTAAACAGAAATCTATTGATTTTTGTGGGCTTTAGTTTGGTTTTGGGCCTCGTTGGTAGTCCATATATAGGATATGTGTTTATTATTGTAGGGTTGTTCGTCCAAGTTAGTCGACACTCGTGTAAGTGTATTAAGGGCTTAAGCACCCGACGTATCAATATACGTGTGTTTTGAAGCTTATTCATCTTGTTTGATTGTCTTTGTGTTGTGTTATAGAATCGGCTTGGTAATTAGTTTCCGCCTAAACATTGAGTTATTTGATATCACGTTGAAAGAACCTTTTCTCGGGATTTACAATTGGTATCAGAGCCTATTGACCTATTGTAACGCCCGTTAATTTCGGTTCCAAGAGTTAAAGCTTGTAAAGTATGTATTATTCTCGGGAGCCTTTACGTCATCTCGATACGTTAAATTATCCAACCTTTCCTTCCAAGTTACCACATCCCTTGAACTTTGAGATCTAATGAGTAACATTTATTTTATATCATAAAATAATGAAATACCCTAACCCTAAACCCATTTGCGCAGCCGATCGGACCTGAACCCCCCCTGGCGATTTTCTTCTGTGCAGCCGTGTTTCAACTGTAAAAACTTCAATCCAAGGTCGGTTTTATGATTCCCCATATCTTTTACACCTTAATTGACCTTTACATTGCTCGTGTTGATCGTTAAATGACTTGTTTTAGGTTAACCAGGTGGCTGTCCAATTGAGCGTTTCCGGGGCTGTTTTGAGTGAGGTTTTCGCACCAAAATCCTCCTAGGTATGTGTGGTACATCATACTTAAAAACCATATTCATTGAAGGTCTTTAGGTCGGTCAATCGATTTTAGTTCGAAAACTAGGGTTTATCGGGTGTAGAATCGTCAATTGTTGAGTTTGATGCGTTAATCGATTGAATGACCAACCGAATCAGTTTTCTTAGCCCTAGGGGGGTTTAAGGGCTGTCGGAAAATTATTTCTTTGGTACTCGGGGCTGATTAGGTTGGTGATTAGTCAATCGAGTCGGTTGTGCGCGAATTGTCGGTTAAACATTAAAGTGAGTGTTGTAAAAAGGAACCGTCAACCCTATCAACTCGGGTGACATAATTATGATGTATGAAAAGGTTAAGATGGGAATTTGATCCATTTGGGGCTGATTTGTTTGACAATTGGTTTTAAGATTTATTACGCGCGTATTCGACTCGATTTGCATACCGACGGGTGAGTTGTGCATCATGGTTAGCCCCGACCATGATCGTAGGGTGGATTTGGTTAATTGAAAGGTTTTAGGGGCTGAGGTAAAGTAAAAGAGTATGGTTTGGGCCTCGGGCCAAGTTGTTGGGCCTGAGAGGCCCATTAGGCAAGTGTGTTCTTACGGTCTGGTTTAGTAACGCGTTGTGTACAATTTACAGGCCCTTACTTGTGAGTGTGCACTTAGAGATTTCCTAGCTCGTTGCTGGTGTTTGGTTGATCTCAGGTGAGTTCATGATGCCCCTTTTGACTCTTTTCAAGTTTTAGGCTAGCATGCACACCTAAGTGTTTTTCTTACTTGATGAAATGTTTTAAACGATTTTATGTAGGCTTGATAGTATATGGTAGGCCTTGGGATGTTAAATATATATATATATATACATATATATATTATCTTTTGGCCTATATTTGGCGGAGTTGTAGTCGTTTCGGCTAAGGATGTTGCGTATGCCTACTTTGTGTTTGCATTCGTTGATGTTACGTGTTTGGGTTGTACGTTTGCTTGTCCCTGATGTTATATATATATATATTGTTATATATATAGGGATGTACTTGAAAGGATGTTTATATATATACCTTTTGTATATGTATGTATGAGAATGTTTAGTCTTCGTTAATGATGACTTAATGGATGCACTCTTTGTATTTTAAAAACTTTTGGTATGTCTATCATATTTGTTATTACTGATATTATTTACTTAAAACTTGAACTCACTCAGCTCAAACTGAGTTTGTGTGCATGTTAGTGTGAGTTTCAGGTTAGGAAGAGGATGCCTTATCGCTTGGACGTGCACGAAGCTACATGGACGGTGAAGGGCATACGTGGATGGAAGAATGTACTTTGAACAATTTGATTTTAAATAGTTTCATGAATTATGTTTTAAAGTTGGTTTTGGGCAAAATTCCCGGGTTTTAGGGAACTTACTTCACTATTTATATTTTTCGCTGAATTTAGACTCTGGGATGTTTGTTTTAATGGAAGAAACCGTTTTCAAGTTTAATTACTTTAAATAATATTTTGTATGAATACCAACTGTGGGGCTCCCGGGGTTCAGGGTCTTACACCTATTCTAGGCTCGGTTGAAGGTGACATCAAGGATTTTATCGGTGATTTCTGGTGTGTTTGTAGTTGAAGATTTATGGATTTTGAAGAATTGTTCTTCGTGTTCTTCGGGCGGCTAAAATTTTGGGAAAAGATTTGGCTATGTCTTGTGTTTGATTTAAATCCCATTATTCTCGGGATTTAGTTATACCTTCCAATATTATCATATCTTGAGGTTTGAATAGTTCTCGGTGTTGTTTTCAAGGTTCTCGGGAATATTTTGACAGTTCTTGCCGGCCTTGCTAATTTCAGAGTTCTCGGGAAGATTTTGGTGTTTTCAGGAAAGACTTCTGTGCCAGCTTACAGCATTCTCAGTTACAGTTGACTGTTCTCGGTCAGCTATCTTGGTTCTAGGGAAGATTTCTAGGTTCTCGGGAAGATTTTAAGGTTATCGGTTCTTCATCCACATTTTTCAGTCAAAGCTAGAACGGATCAGTCAGTTAGTATATCTTCTGATGCTGCTCTACACCAACAGCTGGATTCAATCATGGGGACTACTACTCGAGTACCCCGTTTGTTGAATTCTAAGGGATTTGCTAAGTGGAAATTCAGATTTGAGAAGTATGTAAAGGCGAAGGATACTAAGATTTGGACGAGCATTATCAGGGGTCCTCAAATTATTACTTATCAAAGAGAAGGCTTTGAGGAAAAGGAAACAAAACCTATTGAGATGTATTCGGATGCAGATTTTGATAAAGTTGAAGATGATGAGAAGACTTTAGCTACTCTGACCATGGCACTTTCACCTGAAATTGCTTTGGGGTTTAGGGAATTACAATCTACAAAAGCGCTTTGGGAAGCCCTCATTGAAGTGTGTATGAGGGAAATCAAGACATGAGGAGGAGTAGACAGGATCTTCTAAGATAGCTGTTTAACATGTTTAATTATATCTTGGGGAATCATTAGAAAAGCAGCTACACAAGTTCATCTCACTGGTCACAGAGATGAGATCAGCTAATATAAACCTCACTTCTGCTGAGATTAACAACAATCTGGTCAACTCATTGCCACAAAACTGGAATCTGAATGTGGCCGTTATCAAGAAGAACAAGGATTTGGCCAGACTGACACTTTCTGAAGTGATCGCGATTATCAAGGCTTGTGATATGGAAGACATGTAGTGTGCAATCAATCATGCAAACACTTATAATGTTGCTGGCTATGGTGTTGCCTCCAACAATGCTTTTGTTTCACAAGATAGTTTTTCCATGTTTAAATATTCTCAAGGTCAACCACAATAGCCTCAGCAGACCTTCTCTATGTTCAAATTAGCTCAAGGTCAATTCACTCCACAACCTGAACCAGTTGTCCCATGTTCTTCCCACAATCGGCTACTGCAACTATGCCACAACTCCCTCTGCTACCTCCAACCACTCTTGCATTCAGATTCCTACTATTTCTAAGGAGACTCAAGAGAACATTGCTTTGATGGCAGGTTTTATGAACTGCTACAATGCTTTTCTTGTTGGAGACTTGGTACAACCTCTTGTGGCTGCAGAGCTTGATCAGATTCATCCTGATGATGTGGATGAGATGGCCATCTCTTGGCAAATCGTCATAGCCGTGTTTAGAGCTTAAAAAGTTCACAAAGAGGACAGGCAGAAACAACTGGAATGTTCATGCAAATCAAAAGGCGGGATTTAACAAGAGTTCTTTGAAGTGTTACGATTGTCATGAGCCGGGTCACTTTGCTCGTGAATGTACTAATAGGGCCAAGGAGGGAAATAGGGAGAGAGAGAGAGATTTGGTTCCTATGAGTGGAGGAACAGGTGAGAATGTGGCTAGTTCAAATGAGGGTGAGCGGGGTCTGGAGCCTCAAAATTTTTATTAGGAGGATCAGATGGCAGCTTTGGACATCAGCAATCAAACTTCCAACTATGTTGAGGTGAATGTCGAAGAGGAAGAGAATGAACCTGAGGAGCAGGTTAGGGATCTTCAGCATGCTTTTATGGCCTTCACTTCCACCAAATCCTCTGAGGTAAGTCCTTTATTATGCTCCCAATCATGTATTGATAAGGTAGGAATGTAGAAAATTCACAATAGCAATATGCTTAGAGAAATGGAGGGAATTAAATACGAAAATGATACCCTCAAGAAATTAGAAAAGGCATTAAAAGGAAAAATAGAGGCACAGCAAAAGGATTTTTCAAAACTCCAAAATGATTTAGCATAAAATGGTGTCACCACCTAGATGCCAAAAACAAATCTTCTTAACTAACCACTGAGCTAGATGCATCTAAGTTGGAGATAGCCAAATTAACTAATAAATTTGAAAATGCTGAATTCAACTTTAAGAAATTTGATGTTTCTAGCTCTGTGCTCGAATCAATGATAGAAAACCAATTAAAATGGAAAGAAAATAAGGGTGTGGGTCTTGGGTACAACATGGTTCCCCCTCCATAAAATAATAATTATGCTAGTCTTCCTCTTACCAAGTAAGAAGAAGAAAAAGAAAAATGTATGCAGTATGGTAAGGCAATTGCAAATGACAAGGGTATGGTTGGTTCAGTCACGGCAACTGAATCACCATCTGAGGTGAACGTTTCTAATGTGGTTACTTCGAGTGGGTTATGGTTAGATCTCAAAGGAAAGATAATGCCTACCTGATTGACATGAACAAGAACGTTCCTGACGAAATCACATGCTTGTTTCCGAATGTGTCGGAACATAATGCCATGCTTTGGCATCGTCGTCTTGGTCATGCAAATGTCAAAACCCTAAACCATCTTGTGTAAAACAGCATTGTCCGTGGCTTACCAGTTAGAGATTTTGTGACAATCGAGAAGTGTGTGGCTTGTGCTTTAGGAAAACATCATCGCAAAGCACACAAGCCAAAGCTGATCAATACAATTTCAAGCATTTTTCAACTGCTTCACATGGACCTGTTCGGTCCGGTTCATGTTTTGAGTCTTTCTCGCAGTATTCATTGTTTTGTCAACACCAAGGACTACTCTCGTTTCACTTGGGTATTATTTTTTCAAACAAGGGTGAAACTACATAATTGATTAAGAGATTCGTGGTGCTTATGGAAAATCAATTGAATCTAAAGCTTAAGGGAATTCGCTGTGACAATGGCACGGAGTTCTAGAATCTAAACTGAATCATTTTTGTGCTAAAAAAGCAATTCTTCATTAGTATAGCTTAGCTCGTACTCCACAGCAAAATGGTGTTGCTGAAAGATGGAACCGTACTTTGATCGAAGCTGCGAGGACGATGTTATGTGATTCAAAGCTACCGTTATTTTTCTGGGCTGAAGCGGTCAACACTGCCTATTACAATCAAATTCGAGTTTTGATCAACAAATCGCATATGAAGACTCCCTATGAGATTGCTTATGGTCACAAACCTACGGTTGCACATTTTTGAGCCTTTGGTTGTCCATGTACTCTACTGAATCTTGAATCGACTCCAAAGTTTGAAGCCAAGGCAGATGATTGTTAATTCGTTGGGTATGTTAGTCGTACTGCCTATAAAGTCTACAACAAGGCATCGAAACAGATCATCGAATCCTATTATGTGCGTTGGCTAGAAGAAAATGAGACTGATTCTTGTGTGGGTCCCAAATGGTTATTTGACTACGATAAACTGTTCAAGCCATTCAATGTGTTTCCAGCAGTCAATACAGAAAACTCAGGTGCAGGAACTTCTGTTGTTGTTGATGATGAAAAAGACGTTGTTACTGATATCCAACAGTCCCCTATACTGAGCGTCAACCCGTCTGAATCTTTGGGCATCACTCAGCCATCATCTGAAATTCTGGAAGAAGTTGCCTCCGAGATTGTGTCACCACAAGGGTCTTCTGCACCAGAGACTTCACTTGTTGAGGGGGATAGTGTAATTCGTCAGATATTTGGTAGCTCTCTCTTCCCTTATGCTATTCCACATGAGTACATTGCCAGTACCTCGTACTCGTGTAGCACTGCGACATCGGGTTGGAGGAATCCCCTCACTGAATTCATTGAGGATCCCACTAACTTGCCTACAAACTGTTCTGTTCCTGATTACTCTATTCCATCAAGAATTCAGCGGGATCACCCTATCGGAAATGTTATTGGTCCCCTTGAAGCTGGTGTCTCAACCAGAAGTCTGACAGGAGCTATCAAAAACTACTTGTATTCTTATTTTATTTCACAGAATGAGCTTAAGACTATTGACATGGCTGTGCAAGAACCAAGCTGGGTTAATGCTATGCATGAAGAACTGAATCAGTTTGAAAAACTCGAGGTTTGAAAGTTAGTTGATTTGCTTGCCAGGAAGAAGTCACTGGATACGAGATGGGTTTTTCGCAACAAGCAAGATGATACTAGAGTTATTGTTCGAAACAAGGCGAGGCTTGTGGTTCGTGGTTTCCGTCAGGTTGAGGGTGTGGATTATACAGAGGTGTATGCTCCAGTAGCTCGTCTTGAGGACATTCGAATTTTCTTTTCATATGCATCCTACATGGGATTCACAATATACCAGATAGATGTCAAGACAGCGTTCTTATATAGTGAAGTAAAGGAGGAAATCTATGTGGATCAGCCATTGGGTTTTGTAGATTCAAAGCATTCGTCGCACATCTATAAGTTGGACAAGGCTCTCTATGGCCTTCATCAGGCTCCTCGAGCATCGTATGCGACGTTGACAGCTCGTCTTTTGGAGCACGAGTATAAGCGTGGAACTATCGATCAGACACTGTCCATAAAGATTGTCGGAAAGGGTCTGATTTTGGTTCAGATTTATGTGGATGACATAAATCTTCGGCTCTACCTACACTGCTCTCTTTTCTGAGTTTGAGGAAGTTATTAAGAAAAGGTTTGAGATGAGTTCATTGGGGGAGATGACGACATTTTTGGGTTTGCAAGTTAGTAAAAGCTCGACAGGCATTCTGCTACATCAAGGGAAATGCGTCGAAGATATGTTGGCAAAGTTTAAGTTTCAAGATTCCAAGAGTGCGGCGACTCCTATGGCTGAAAGACCTCTTCTTTCATCAGATCATGAGGGAAACCCGTAGATCAAATGTACAACTGGTCGATGATCGGGTCCTTAATGTATCTCACCGCCAGTCGTTTTGACATCATGTTCGCAGTCTGTCAATATGCTCGTTTCCATGCTAATCCTGAACTCTCTCATTTAATTGCTATTAAAAGTATATTTAGATATCTGAAAGGGCAACCGAAGCTAGGTCTTTGGTATCCCAAAAACTCAGAATTTGATTGGTATGCTTTGGCTGACAGCAATTATGGAGGTGACAGGAAATATACGTCTGCTGGATGTCAATTCTTGGGAGATCGACTCATCTCATGGCAATGCAAGAAACAACAACTGGTGTCCACATCCACTGCTGAGGCTGAGTATGTTGCTGCTTCTACCTGTTGTTCACAGGTCATCTAGATGCAACACCAATTGCTGGATTACGGTTTGGAATTTCTTGACACTCCTATTTTCTGTTATAATGATGCTGCCATTGCCATTGCTAAAAACCCGGTTCAGCATTCTAAAACCAAGCACATCGATATCAAAATTCATTTTATTCATGAATGTTATGATCGAAAATTAATTCATCTTGAACAAGTCCACACTGATAATATTGTAGCGGACTTATTTACAAAACTGGTCGGAACAGCCAAATTTAATGTGCTTGTAGCATTTCTTAAGATGTTGAGTTTTGATGACTGAGTATTTTTGTGGTTAAACTTCGTACATAAATATTTTCTATACAAATTTAGGGGTGAAAAAGAAAAATACAAAAGAAGTGTGTGTGTGTGAGTGTGTTTAATTAAAAAAAACGTTTTGTTCTGTCGCTTAAAATATGTCGGTTACTCAAGTTCAAGGGACATTGTAACACCCGGCTTTTTCGTTTATTGGCATGATACGTTGTAGAGTTTTATCATATTCGGGAATCGATCTTTCAACTTGAGGGGCCTCCCGGTCTTTCCTAAACGTTTAATTAATTAACCTTTGGCTCAAGATATTCCATTTTTGCAACCTGGAGGACCGAAAGTGTAATATACAAAAAGTTATAACCCAAAGGCCGCCTCTTTTCTTTCCTGTTGCGATCGGCAGGTTCTAGCCCCCATCCCCACGTTTTTTCTTTCTGCTCCAGCCATTCCAAGCCTCCTCCCGACGAATTTCAGGTTAGTACTACATCAATGAATGTCTTTTTCATCATTAAACCCTTAATTGAACCCAAGAGATGTCATAATCATGTTAGGGTTTGAGTTTAGTTGATAACAGTTGCTGACAGATTTCTATTTGTTTATTGTTTGGTCTATAACTCGATTTTAATCCATTTTTTTATTGATTATTGATTCCATGATGTTCTACTTTGAGTCTAGTTTCCAAAAAGGTATAATTTGTAATTTTTGGACAAGATTTGAATGGTTTTTATGATTTTATAAAATTGTGTGTCAGAGCTGATGCGGGGTGATGGATTCTGGTCTGTCTTCCCGACATCATAACTCCTTTTTGACAAGTCCAAATTGGTTGATTCCACTTCTGAAAGTTCACATTTTGAGTTAAGAATTCAACCCAATTGGAATCATTTAATTTTGTTTGATAATGATTTTTAAGCAAATAAAACACTTTGGCTGCGCACTGAAATAGCTGCACGTACCTTTTTGTGTTAGAAGAATTTTTATGATTTTTGTGTCCACTAGAAAAATATAATAAAAATATTTTTATTAACTTAAGATATTTATGCAACTCTGGTAAAATTTTAATAATTTAATTCCATGGTTTTCCTATGTAATAAAATACATCTTTGCATGTTAAAATCTGCATGTTATATTCGTTATTGATCGATAAGTTCGTTTTAGGCTTAACCGGTGGCTGCCCTTTCTCGCATCTTTCGGGGCTGTTATAATTTAAGTTTGTGCTCCGTCATCTTTTTAGGTATGTCTAGTGTAATATACTTTAGTATCATGAGTTTTGGCATTCGTTAGATTGGTCAATTGTTGATGAAGTGAAAACTAGGTTTCGGTTGTCTAGTTTGTCAATTGTTGCGTCTAGCGCGTTGTTTGAGGGAATTAACAACCAATTCGGATGTTGTAGCCTCGGTATGATTCGGTGGCTGTGAAAAAATATATTTTTATGTTATTGAGGCTGAATTGGTTGTCGGTTACTCAAACGGGTCGGTACAATGCGAATTCGCGTTTGTTGATAGTTAATGTGTTGTGCTTGCGAGTTACCGACCCGTCCAACTCGTGTAGTGTCGTGTGGACTAGTGGGCTGTGATTTTATCAAGTTTGGGCCACACAGGGCTGAGGTGGATGTTAAGTGCATAAGCAACCCATTAACGCGCGTATTCGATACAATTAACAACTTTCGGAGGTAAATTGGGAATCCTTTGTCCCCGAAGTTAACTAAGGGTGGTTTTGATAAATACATGGCCTCGGGGGCTGATGTAACTGAATTTGGTAACATCAAGACTCTAGGTCAATCAAATCACGTCGGAACGTCTCGTAGGATAAACGAGTCGGTACGTTTAGTTAGTAATCTTTGTGTGCAATCCGACAGGCTTGTAAACTGTGGATTGGCTTTGAAGTTCTCAAACTCTTTGGTGTTGTGTGGCTCGTTTCAGGTGAGTTCATGATACCCTTTTTACTCTTTTTACATTTTGGGCTAGCATATACACCGAAATACAAATTTTATACGATTTTACTCGTTACAACAATTTAAATGGTATTACATGGTCTTACTCGTGATTGTACATTTTGAAAGCCATATTGGAATTATTTGCTACGCTTTAGGATATTTTAGACTCGTTTATGGTCTTATATCCTTTAAGGTTACATACGTCGTTGATGGTCTAGACTCGAGGAAGTTAACAGGCTTGGTAGAAATTGAATACGAGTAGACATATTTACTTAGTTCACGTTGGGATGATACATATATATATATATATATATATATATATATATATATATATATATATATATATATATATATATATATTCGTATGTATGTATGTATGGAGGTATGTATGTATGAGTATGTGTTACCTTATAGCCTATGGTTGTGTGATGATATTTAGTTCCTCGTGACTAAGAATGATGTGAGTAGGCTTATTGATGTGTGTGTGCATGGTGATCACGGCCAGGTCAAATATATTACTCGGGTTTTCAAATCCCGTGGTGGAGAGGCCCGTGTGGCATGATCATCATTTTGGCGGGTCAAATATATTACTCAGGTTTTAAAATCCCGTGGTGAAGAGGCCCGTTGTATGTTGAGCCGTGATCGGGTCAAATATATTACTCGCGTTGTACCCGTGGTGGAGAGGCCGTATCACATGCTTGGATGTGTAAGTTGTGACAATGTCAAATATATTACTCGGGTTTGACCCGTGGTGGAGAGGCTCGTGTCACATGCTTAGGTCTTACCGCGTCCGGGTCAAATATATTACTCGAGTCTTGACTCGTGGTGGAGAGCCCGTGTACGTGTGTTCGACGATGAATGTATTATTTGGTGAATTACATTAATTATTTTTTTATTATCCTCTCTATTGTTTAGAATTATAAGTTTTGAAATAAAGTATGAAATATTGTTTATGAAAACCTGAACTCACTCAGCTCTAGCTGACTTTATGTGTATGTTAGTTTGACTTTCAGGTTAAGGATTGGAGGTTACCGCTTGGACGTGCTGAAGACTACTCGGAAGGTTGAAGGCATTTCTGGTCAAGGATTTCAAATAAAACGGATATTTTATTTACATTCAATTTTGGACACTTGTGCCCGTGTTTGGGACCTTTAATACTTAAACTTTTTTCGTTGTTATTTACTCTGAACTGGTTTTAAATACAAAGAATTGTTTGGTTTTAAATCTTTGTGAAATTGTGGATGTGATTACCAACTATAGGATTCCCGGGATTCGGGGTCTTACAGACATATCTTTATGTTTGGTCGCGTTGTCAATCTTTGACGTACGGGATAGCCATTAACCCAAGGACTGAAAGTGACTGGGGCGACTGAATATAAAAAAATATATAATGACTTTGTCTTTATAACCATCTGATTTTAAGTTCTTTCACTGAAAATTAAGTCGGTTACCTAAGTTTGAAGGACATGTGTTAATAGATGTTTGGTCTTATTGTCTACCTGTAGACAAAAAGGATAGCCATTTACCTGAAAACTGAAAGTGACTGAGGTGACTGAATCTAAAGTTGTCTTCTAAGTTATCATCTGGGATGTGATATTATTATTCAGCTAAAGCTTCTTAGAAGCTTAAGATGTTTTCAAATAAAAATGGATCTAACCTTTGAAAACTGATAGATAAAATTGATTCTGTGTGCCTAACGTGTGAAGTTATTAGGCTAAGAGGGCTTTTGAATAGTCGATGATATGTATGGTAGCTTTCCATGATAAGTAAAAGTTTGACGTGATATAAACTAATTCTGCTAAACTTATTGTGGAGATTCATTTGAAGATGTTTGATGTCTCTAGATACATCTCTCCGAATGATAGGCAGAAAAGCAATTACCCAGTCATACACAAGCCCGCTAGTGTCTTGATCACCAAAAATATTATATTTCAAAAAAAAAATTATGTATATTATTGTCATTCAAATATATTTTCCAAAAGGATTAAAGGGGTCTGAGGGAACTACAGGGGTGGAGCATACAAATAAGTCCTAAACATCCTGATTGTAAGGCTTGTAAGTCCGGATGGCATGTAAGTCCAACATTCAACCTTAATTCTTAAAATTTTTTTAAAGAAAAACTTTTGATCAAGCACTATGGGGTTGAAGTTAAATTGGGGTGATCTGGAGAAAGCCAAATACGCTTTGAGGAGAGATAAGAGGCATATAGGTCCATAAGTGATTTCCATATAAGCTTTATGCCTAATTGAATCCAATTGCATCAATGGCGCAATGAAAATCATGCTAAGTTGCTAAATACCTTCTTTCAACCTTTTTTGCATGTCACAATAATGCTGAAAATGAATTATTGTGAAAGTATCTTAATCAATATGATTTCATGTTCGGATTTTTTCATAAAAAGGTGTCGCTTGTTTTAAAACTGCTGAAATTTGATCCCAAAATAGATTAAATCTACCGAAGGATAGATGGGTAAATTATTATTATTTTTTTTATTCTAATTTTACTTTATTTTTATTTTCTACCTCATATTTACTCGTGTCGAAGCAAATGTCTTTAAGAAATCATTTTTCACTCGAATCGGATTGTTTTTAGTTTGTGAAATTTTACTGTGGCTGGTTTTGATCCTTGGGACATTCAGTTTGGCCCAACGAATTCAAACGTCGTATGTTCTCGACCCATCTGGACACTTGGCCCGTATGGTTCTATATCAGAAGTTCAAAAGGTAGATTTCGGTTGCTATTGGATATTTTCAAAATTTGCAAAACTCTTAACACTTTCATTCCCAAATACCCAAAATTCCAAATTACTTAAACAACATTCACAGCTCGGTTCGTCAAGCTTCAAAGGTAACGAAACTTAACTAAATCGATTTCTCGAATTAAGCTTGCTAAATCATTGGGGTTATCTTGAAACGATTGAAGTGTGAGATGTTACTTGTCTAGATGTTCGCATTGAACGATTAGGATTGATTAATCAGGTCGTGAGTTTTTCATGAAGTTGCAGGTTGTTCTTCGACGGTGATTGACGTGTCTGAGAAGATGAAGACGGTGAATTCAAGGGTTTTTGGTGATGGTTGACCGAATATCTTTGGTCAAATAAGAGATCCTTGGTTCAATTATGTTCTCGGTCAAACTTTGACCAAGAATCTGTTCGGTCTCCCGAAAGCTTGTTGTTCTAGGTGTTTCTAAAATTTTCTAAACCAAAAACACAAAACTAAACCGAAAACTTACTCTTTGTTCCGAAAACACCTATTAATCTTTTAACATTTTTTGTTTCTGTCCTGATAAATGTGTGAAACCCACAAGCTATGTTTGTTCCACTTGATGCATCACTAATTTAACTAGTTTGTTGCAGTCATGGCTGATCAGGCGCTTTTGAAGTTGATTGACTCTCACAATGTTGCTGGATGCTTAGTTGATCCCCCTCCTAATCACAAGGAATTTAAATCCATGATCGTTGGACTGAACACCTGCAGGATTTCCCACGCCTTAAGAGAAAAATCCAGTCATATGTAAGAAGATGGTGAGTGATTTTTGGAGGCATGCCTCTATCAATCCAAGGGGTGCCAGAGGAATAGCAGTAATTGAGTCAAATATTCAAAAAAGGCCCGTCATTGTTTCTGAATCTATCATCTGTGAAGTACTACTATTTGGGGATCAACCTCATTATCCCACAGATTTCCAAGTTGATGATATTGTTGTGATTGTGAGAAGAGTGAACTACAAGGGAGTTTACCCCCCTGCCATTAAAAAGCTCTTTCAACCGTAATGGAGATTCCTAATTCACACGTTCTTTACGTGTGTCTTAGGAAGTAAAGGGGGTATTGACGAGATAAGCCTTACTCTGATGTCAGCTGTTACTGCTCTGATCATGGACTAGGATTAAAAATACTACAAGTTTATATTCGATGAAATGATGAGCAATCTTCAAGGGAAGAAGAAAGAGATGTTTCTGATGTATCTGAGGTTTCTACAGATGATCTTTGATTCTCACTATCCTGATCTAATCAAATCTGTGGAGACGCTCAATGTGAAGGCGTTGGGACCAAACACTTTCGTCTTAATGAAAGAGACAAGGAAAGGGACCAAAGTGGAATATCAAGGCCTTCATCCGTTGGTTAAATTTGGAAGATTTGCTGAGACTGAGGTGAATGTGGGTGATGTCGGTGCAGCTGTTGCTAAGGAGCAAGTGGTTCCTATTCAAAGGCATGTTGCCGCCTTTGAGGTATTATCTGATGACGATGATTTGATAGTCCTCCATCACAATCTATGGAGACTGAACACAAGGTACAACAGTCAGTACCTCTTGCTAAACAAGTTAAAGAATTCGAAGCTTTCAAAGAAAGGCTCCATTCTACCGCATTGAAACCTCCTCGATCAGTTATTGTGACACAAGCTAAAGATGAAGTTGAAGAAGAGCCGGCCTTCGACCTCATTCCACGAAAAACATGAAAGAAAGATCCAAGACCGGGTGTGCTGGTTGATGAAATGACACCAACTGTTCCATCAACTGTTGTTGAGCCTGTGAATGTTAAAGCTCAAGTTGCTTAAAGCCCGTCAACTTTCGCTCAGCAAACTCAAGAACTAATTCTGGAAGACATTATGCATCAGTTTGACTTTGAGGCTCATATTTATTCCAACACTAAACCATTGGGATCGTTTAATCCATTTGGTCAAGAAAGCTCAAGTGCAGCTGAGAATATGGCTCATATTTTGGCCATGCAATACAAGTTTCTACAAGATAAGGGTAAGGGGATTGCTCTAGAAGCTGAGCCTATTGAAATTTAAGCATTACAACACAGAGTTTTTGAACTCGAACAAGACTCAGTTGTAAAGGATGTTCACATTAAAGAGCTTGCAGATAGCCATGTTGATAAAGACACAAAGATTCAGGAACTTCAAGCCAGCATGGGTGGTCTTACTGCGATGTATCTAGATCTTCAAAAAAAACTTATTCAAAAATTTGGAGATGAATTTAGAAGTGCTGCTGATATTGAAAAGGATAAAACGTCCTGCTCCAAACATCGATACTTCTCCTGAAATGGAAAAATACATGACTGCACCACCAAAGACATATGAACAGAAGGAATGATTGATGAAGAAGATGTTGATAAGGAAGAATTATAATCAGAACGTGGTGTCATCTAATCATCCTGAAAAATTTGTTGTAAATCTACAAAAGACGCTTTTTCTGATAAATGCGGTGATCGTTCTGGGGTTCTTTCGTGGGATATGCGATGGACAAAGAAATGTGGTGGGTCAAACGGAAATCTGGTAGCATTGAGTACTATGATAAAATGAAAAGGTTTGGTTCTTGGATGAAGGTTGATCTGACTAACTTGTTTCATGCTCCTTTTCATCATCCGAACAACGAACCAAGAGTTGAGAAGTTTTGGAATTTTTTGAGTTCTCAAGTGGAACATGGATTTCCAAACATGCCTACTACTGCCGAATCTTTTCTAAAGAGAGCTAAGGGTGTTCGTGACCCCCCGTACCAACAAGACCATGGTAAATGTGATGTGGCCGCCAATGGATAAAGTGAGGTCAATACCGATCTCCAAGAAATTTCCTGATGGAGCTCTTGATGAAATGAAGTTTTGGACAAATGATGGTGTGACGGCTATAGTTATCGTAAGACTGAACAAGGGTCACTATCGTCTTGTTGATCCAAGAGATTTATTGAAGTTTGGGGAGAGAGATCTCAAGACTCTTAGCAGATTTCAGATTTCAGCTAGACCACTTTATGAGCCACCCGCCAAGGAATATACAAGTTTGATAGGATCAATTATTCGTGAAGGCTTATGGGCAGGTGCACACAAGGAAACAGATGCTGATATACATGGCTTGAATGAAGCAATAATCACTTGGTTCAAAGATTATGGTTTATGCTTTGTAGTGTTGGGCTTAGTTGGGATAATATATGTAAACCAAAATCTATTGATTTCGATTGACTTTATTTTGGTTTTGGGCCTCGTAGGTAGTCTATATATATGATATGTTTTTATTATTGTAGGGTTATCCGTCCAAGTTAGTCGACGCCCATGTAAGTGTATTAAGGGCTTAAGCACCCGACGTATAATATATGTGTGTTTTGAAGCTTATTCATCTTGTTTGATTATCTTCATGTTGGTGTATAGAATCGGCTTGGTGATTAGTTTCCGCCTAATCATTGAGTTATTTGATATCACGTTGAAAGATCCTTTTCCTCGGGACTTACAACTGCTGCCAAGCATGTTATGAAGTAAAATTTACGTGTGAAAAAAATATCAAACTGTCGAGACACAACACCTTCAGGCCTTCTGGAATTTTGTCATTTCTTTGCATCCATGCATGCTTATATCGTAATGGACTCCCTAAGTCCTAAAAAGTGATAGTTGAGTATGTCAACTTTTACAATCCTCGACTAGATAATCTTACAAACAACCTCTTGGCTTATTATCTTTTAAAACTCTATAATCAAGTGAATACTTGAACTACATTTGGTGTCCCATCAGTCTCATAATCGTTGAGGCTAATTACTTTTAGCTTCTTTGTACTATCATGTGTTCTGACGCTTTTCTCTAATAATAAACTATGGTTATAGTTTCAAATTCCATAATCAAAATATCAAGGACGAAATTTCTTCAACAAGGGGATGATGTGACAAAACCAAATTTTTTTCTCAAAATAACTGACAACATTGCCCAATATTTATGGCACCAACATATAGATGGGAAGTCTACTGAACTCACCTTGATCAAACATATAGACGAGAGTCTACATGAATTCACTTTGATCAAACATATGGACGAGAAGCCTACTGAATTCACTTTGATCAAACACATAGACATAAGTCTACTGGTTTACTTACCGGCACATATCAATTTTCGGGACGAAAATTCTTTCAACAAAGGGGATGATGTGAAACCCGACATTAGGTTAACTCTGTAAACTAAACTTTTTAAATCCTCGTTAACTCTTAGAAAACGCACATGCATGTCACGTGTCACGCGAGAATTCACATGAGTTTATCCAAGTACGTTGGTGGTCTAATAAACATAAAAAGCTACATATGATAAAAATGAAACACATTTAAATATATGGGTATGGAATGCTTAAATATGAACTTGTTATATAGGTTATGTACTTACATGTTACATATGCTATATGTATAAAACATTGCATGACTTTATGTATTACATGAATTAATATGATATATTTCAATATTATGCTATGTTTACGAAGTAAATCATAACAAACATGTCACATTAGGATTATTACTAGTTAGTATAAGTTAAAATGGTTAATTAGCATGATTAGTGCTCTTAATGGGTACTTTATGTTAGGCGTTATGAAAGAGTTATGTAAAAATAGGTTAAGAGACTTTTGATATGTAAGAAAACCCCCCCTCCTCTCCCTCTCTCTCTCTCACACAAACACACATAATCTTCATGTTTTGTTCTCTCAAGCATCACACATACATTCACAATTTGTATGAACTTTGGTATTGATTGGATCAAGGAAGTAGATACTCTTGTGACTTATTTTTGTCATCCAAGTAAGTAAATATGTTTTATGCTATTGTTCTTGCAAAATTTATAAATAGGGTATAGGGAGATTAGTATCCAAATGATGATTAATCAATGGAACTATAACCAAAAGAATTGATATTGTGAAAGATGGAATATCGAATCATGTTGATCATTGTTGTTGTTTTAATTCGTGGGATGATATAAAAACCCCTAAATGGTTCAATAGAATTCTGTAATATAATGATAATAAATTGATTTTGATGATCGATGATGATTATTAGTGAATTAGAATCATAAGCATGTTAGAAAACATAATTTACATGGGTTTGAGATGAAATCAGTTTCTTGATAGATTTGTTTATGTTTATTGTGGGCGTTGTAAACTATTGTTAATTTAGTATTTTTTATTAATTCTTGATTCTTTGATGTACTAAATTGAATCTAGTTTTCAGAAAATGAGAATCATAATTTTTGGGCTTAGATTTAGTACTTTTATGATTTTTTTAATTCGTGTGTCCAGGCTACCTAGATGATTAATATTTTGGTGTAAGTTGATAATGATATATCTTGAGTTTGGCTAAGTGAATTTGGTCGATTCCACTTCTTAAATATCATGAATTGAGTTAGGAATCAAATCCAATTAGTCTTGCATGATTTGGGTTAACTTATAATTTTTATCCGAATTTATACTTTTTAACCGCGCACTAAAATAGCTTTATGTACCATACTACTTTGTTTGAATTTTTATGATTTTTGGGTACACAAGAAAAATGTAACAAAAATAGTTTTGAAAACCTAATTCATGTAAGTTACTTTGGTAAAAATTTCATAATTTAACTCCGTGATATGATTGGGGTAGAAAAATTAGTTTTCCTAGGTTACATTCAGCTTTGTGAATCCAGATTTTCTATGCATGCAATATGATGAGTTTAATGATCATTTGTGCACTAACTGATATTGTTGAAGATTGTAACTTGGTTTTACAATTAGAAATTACTTTGACTAAATGGTTAGTCTTATTGAAATTTTGAATTGTGGTAGACACTTGTTTAGTTCATGATTGCTGCATGAAAAGTGAATTGGTGTTTACGTCATGAATGATTAACTAGTTTTTTAATTAGAAATGACACTTAGCATTTATAAGTCAATATAATTGGTTACAAGTCACCAACGGGTTGTCAGGTTAACTCGGTCAAATTTGATCAAAATGGTCAATTCGATCAAACATTTTGGTCAACGGTCAACAAAGTTGGACCTTGTGGTTAAAGGTCAGCAATGTTGGACCTTTTGGTCAAAATGTTAACAAAAAGTCAAAACTTTTGTCAATGTCAACAAACCTCAAACTTTGGTAAAACACTATAAAACAATGGTATTTCTTCGATACTAAGGTTTCTAGGAGCCACTACACATTAATTACATACTTATGCACTTTAGGATACTCGTATGGCTTCTTGCTTAACAGCTGACTTTGTTTTTAAATCACTTTAAAAGGTGAGCTTCACGGCCCCCTGTCTTTTACTTACTTCTTTTTGGAGAAGAAAACATACATAAAGATTTTGGATAATGTAAACCTATTTTATCTCATGGGTACGTAATGCAGTTAGCAACTGAAACTCACACATCGAACCGTTAACTGAAAGTGGCTTGTCATTTTGAGCTTCACGGCCCCTGTCTTTTACTTACTTCCTTTTTTGGGGAAGAAAACATACATAAAGATTTTGGATAATGTAAACCTATTTTATCTCAATGGGTACGTAATGCTGTTAGCAACTGAAACTCACACATCGAACCGTTAACTGAAAAGTGGCTTGTCATTTTGAAAATAAGCAACAAATTAATAATGCATAGCACTTTAATAGTTTTCCACAAAATATTGCACCATCAAGAGTTCCGTTAATTAACCGCCATATTTTATTCCAAAAACTAGATGGAAAGTATGCGTTTGAAATAAACTAGCGATTTACCCGCGCGTTGCGCGGTAAATCGGTCAGTAAAAATCGGGTGTTGCAGTGACGAATTCAGTTAATAGTAGCTACGTTCGTTATGGTATTGGAACTAAAACAAAATGAAAAAAAATAAGAATAAAAATTGAGGTAAGCCAATGTGGGTGGAGTCGGTTGGTCGGACGACAACAGCGAGTCAACATGAAGTTAGTCAGTATTAGCTACGTTCGTTATGGTACTTGAACTAAAACCAAACGAAAAATAAAATAAAAATAAAAATTAAGGTGAACCATTGGGGTGACGTCGGTCCGGCCCCAGAAGCCAAGGTAGTGACTCTACGACATCGTTATAAACAAAAAAA